>NC_041003.1:48854110-49166110 GCF_004193775.1 Glycine soja
TTGCTGTGCAATACAAACCATGTTGCCAGCCTTCCAAATCTTTCCTTTTTGTGGTCTTCTTTTCCCCTGGTATGCTGTAAACAGATGCCAAGGAGTGAATTGTGCTATACTGTACTGCCTATACATAAGTGAAGAGGGAGTAAGGAGATCAAGGGTGATTGCTTGTTGTTTCTCTTCTGTGTTTAATAGGCTTCCAGCTTTATGCAACATTATACAGTCACAGCCTTTCTCTCTTCAAAAGAGTTGTATAGGATGCAGAGTAGAGAAATTGTAAAAAATCATGCCTGCCCGTTCTCTTCTGATGCATTAAACACTACTAGATGGATTTTGGATGAGATGAGATCAATATGCAATCTTTTGAAAATCTACTCCTCTGTATGTATTCAGAGTGCAATAAAGAGATCAATATGTTAGATGTATGAAGAAGTTGCATTGATTTTTTTAATAAGGTCTTTTACCCTAGATTTTGAAAAAATTGTGATCTTATATCATGTGCAAATAAACAGATTCAATGGACTTCCTAGTTCATAGGGGTGTGGGTCTTCATGATCTATTATACTTTACAGTATTGAGTTCTTACCAAGGAAGATTCATCAGATCATACTTATTCTAGCTACTGCTCACACTTTCTTATTTTCTATTGTTTTTCTCTCTCTCTTTTTTTGATGTTGATTGCTGCTGCATAGGAAGGTGATCCCATGCTAACAGATCGAGTGTGGGAGGCCATTACAAAGGCTTTTGCAAGCCAAATGAAGTCTGCTTTCACCGCATCAAGTTTTGTTAAAGAGATTTTTACAATGGGATATCCAAAGCTTTACTCCATGATAGAGAATCTACTTGAAAGAATTTCACATGACACAGATGTCAAAGGAGTGTTACCAGCTATCAATTCGTCTGGAAAAGAGCAGATAATTTCAGCTGTTGAAATATTCCAGAATGCATTTTTGGCTCATTGCTTGAGTCGCCTTTCAGATCTTGTGAATTCTGTATTTCCAATGTCCAGTCGTGGTAGTGTTCCCTCCAAGGAACAAATATCAAGAATTATATCACGCATTCAGGAAGAGATAGAAGCTGTTCAGGTGGATGCACGCTTAACTCTTCTTGTTTTGCGTGAAATTGGCAAGGTGTTAATTCTTCTTGCAGAACGAGCTGAATACCAGGTAAACAGAAATGACTTTATTGGATCTAAGGTGTTGTGTGCTGTTTATTGGCTTAGAAATGAATTCAATGCTATCTAGCTCATGGGTTTTCAGGAAGGCTATCAAATTAGCTGTTATATAACTACTTATATTTTTGGAATAAAGAATATTTTATTACAAGGAAATAATGGATTCACAGAAGAAGGAAAGTCATGTTGAGTGCAGTTAATCATGACACTGTTAACTGCATGCATAAAGAATATCGTGTGTTCTTTCATTGATGAGTTTATATGTGTATTGTATTATTGGCCTTGTACTGTATCACATTGTAGTAATCAGCAACCATTCAATTATTTAACTTGCTTGCTCATTTTGTTTTTCAGTGTGTTAAGTAATTAATATTTTGGCTAGACTTATATAATATTTTTACCAATATTACTACCTGAAGTGTTGTCACCTGTCATGATATGGTGAGACATAATGACTGGAGATAGGTAATTACTACTGTTGCTGTATGTTTTCTCTGGAACCTAAAGGCATTGTTTCCCCTTTTTCTTTGTGTATGCAATATATAGAATCCCAAAGTCCAATTTATTCAAGAAAAGGGAGGACGAATATTATAGAAGCATAGTTTCTAATCTTTTAATTATTCATTCTCATTGTTATGGCAGATATCCACTGGTCCTGAATCACGTCAAGTGGGTGGTCCCGCAACACCAGCACAGCTCAAGAACTTTACATTGTGTCAGCATCTGCAAGATGTTCATACACGGATATCATCTATACTTAAAGGAATGCCCAGTATTGCTGCAGATGTGTTGTCTGCTTCATTAGGTGCTCTATATGGTGTTGCCTGTGATTCTGTAACAGCTTTATTCCAGGCAATGCTGGATCGTCTTGAGTCTTGCATATTACAAATACATGATCATAACTTTGGAGTGCTCGGTATGGATGCTGCTATGGACAACAATGCATCACCTTACATGGAGGAGCTCCAGAAGTGTATTCTTCACTTTCGCAGTGAGTTTCTGTCTAGGTTGTTGCCTTCCAGAAATTCTACAGCTCCTGGGACAGAGAACATATGCACCAGGCTTGTCCAGAGTATGGCTTCACGTGTTCTAGTATTCTTCATCCGACATGCATCTCTTGTGAGACCACTTTCAGAATCAGGTAAGTTGAGGATGGCTAGGGATATGGCTGAATTGGAACTAGCTGTGGGCCAAAATTTGTTCCCTGTTGAACAACTTGGTGCACCATATCGCGCACTTAGAGCATTTCGTCCACTTATTTTCTTGGAAACATCCCAGCTTGCGTCATCACCTCTTCTTCAAGATCTACCACCAAATGTCATACTTCATCATCTGTACACCCGTGCTCCTGAAGAATTGCAGTCACCACTGCAAAGGAACAAACTAACACCATTGCAGTATTCATTGTGGCTAGATTCTCAATGGGAGGATCAAATCTGGAAGGGCATCAAAGCAACACTTGATGATTATGCTGCAAATGTGAGGAGCAGAGGAGATAAAGAGTTTAGTCCTGTTTATCCTCTTATGCTTCAATTGGGTTCATCTTTGATTGAAAAAGATCAGACTTCCTCAAAGTCATGATCCAGTAAATAATATGTAGTCTAGCAAATTAAACCACATCAGCTACTTCCCATATTGCTTCTTGAAAGTTATTGAAAAGAGTTTGGTTGCGGAAACATGAGGAAGATGCCTGCTACTTCTGATAGCAAGCATGAGGTACAAACATTTAAATGAATTAATATGTTTTTTTTCTTTTTTCATTTCTATTATTATTATTCTTCCTTCCTTTCTTTTTTAAATGGAATTACTGTTGTTGGTTAATCTCGAATTTCTTGATTATTTGTTGTTATATTTAATGTAGAGAAATATAGCCTTTTGATGGATTATAGATACAAGTGCTGTAGTATTCGATTATTTCATCATGTCTTACGTATGTCTGCGAATATCTTCATGTATAGTGTAAACTATTCTTATCTTACTATTCATCAAGTTATTTTTCTCAACAAGTTTGTGGCAGCTTCGCAATATTTGACGTTATAACTTCGAGTACATGAGTTTGTGGACCTAAAGGAGTTCAATATTCAGCCGCATGGTGAAACTGAAACAGCAGCAACGGAGTTACGTAGGGCGGTTTTGCCTTTCTTTTTTTAGGAGTGCCAAGCTAAACCTAATGGTCAAAGCCAGTCTTGCCGCATACAATGCTTGATAATATATTGGTGATTAATGGGCGTGTGTCTGACAGTTATTTAACCACCTTCAAATTGCAGTAAGCAAATGGAACGGCAAAAGCCAAATGAAAGGACCAAACGCAGCATGGTAGTGAGGAACCTTCCAAGTTCCAAGTTGCTTTTCTTCGTAAAATCCATTTTAATGGTTTAATTTAAATAACATTGTTAGAGTGAGTTTTATTAAGTTTCATAATAAATGTAACGACAAAAATAAACATAACACGAAATAAGTTGGAGGATTTAAATTAAATGTAAAGTTAAATGTTAAAGTGAAGCTTAAAAGAAAATGCGACGGAGGCCCATTTAACATTGAAGGGAAATAACGTTGGGATGTTTCATCCAAATCCGGTGCCTTTTTGGATTGGGTGTTACTATTGGCTCCTATTATAATTTCTCTTGCTCCCTACAAAGCTTTAAAATTCTTGGAAAATATAATTTTACCCTTTTTTCAAATACTCCATCCCTTCTTCTTACCATGTTTTCTTTCTCCTCACCCCCTATTAAATATATAATAGAAACACAATTTCATTGTGATCTTTGTTGAAATTCAACAAAATCATATTTCCTTTATGTATTTTTTTTTGTTTTAAAAAATAAAACAAAATTATATTTCAAATCAATTCATGATTATTTTGATTACAATTAAAAGGAATAATTTATGTAACAATTAATTTGGTTACTGTTAAAAAAAAAGATAATGTGTCGTCCTTAAAATTAATTCAAGTAAAAAAGATAACTTAATTTTACCATTAATTTTTGGTGAAAAATACATGGAAACACATTATGTTATATAAAAGAGGTGCGAAAAAATTACAGAAAATACGTTTTCGTTTTTGGATATTGTATGCGTAAATAAGTTTCCTAATTTTTTCGCACTTCCTTTTTATAAAATAGAAGCGTGTCTCTATTGTTATACCTGGGACAGAAAAAAGTATATACCGAAATCTTGATTCCATTATAATAGGAAGGGGTGCGAAAATCGGTCGTCTATTTTATTCAAGGAATCATGATTCACTCCCTTGAACTTGAACTGTTCTTGAATGTTCATTTTGAGTTTGAATCACTGTCTTTTATTTGGCATTACTGATTACTCTATTGAACTGCATTGAAAATTTACAATTTAAAATTGTCAACTGCATGAATTTTGAAAAAAAGACATACCGTAAAGGTTTTATTGCCCATTTTTGGAATCGTTAATCTGCCAAACTAAGGTTTGAAATATGATCTCATAAATTTGTATTATATTTATTTTTAATTTGTCTGGTAATGGTTATTTTATATCTTAATGATTTTTTAACAAGAAAAATATTTAATGCATATTCACAATGTTACTAGACATTTAGAAAGAGAAAGAAAAACTTAAAAAGAGAAAGAAAAATATAAGTTTGATAAAGTTTATAACGTGATAGGATGACAAAACAGAGAGAAATAAGAAATGTTAGTGGAATTTTTAAAATAAAAGATGATTCATGATGTATGATTACTCTTTTAAGAAATAGATTGAATTTTTCTTAATAGAATACAAATTTATTTATTTATAAATAAAAACAGTTTAGGCAATCACGTGTAAAAAAATAAGATGTTAATAGGATGTTGTGATTTTGGAGATGAGAAAGAGTTAAAAATGAAAGTAGTTAAAGATTGAAGGCAGGCTTATCAATCATAGCCTTCTAGTTTGTTTGTTTGTTATATGATAGATGTTAAACCTCAATTCACTTTGTCACTTTTCCCTTCTTTTCTTTTATCATCATCTATACTGTTTGTAGCTTTCTTATTTACATATCCAAGTAGAAAGCATTTCAATTTTCAACTGCCTCCGCTGTGAATCTGTACGAGTGTTTTGTGATTTCAAAGAAAATACACTTTTTTGTCTTAAGAATTAGTTTGATCAACCTGCCATGCATTTAAATGAATTAGTATCAAGTTAACCTGGAATTTCAGCACTGTTTAGTCAAAGAAAATATTGTTACCCGGCAAAACTTTATTTTTACAAACTCTTGAGATAATATTGGATAACATCATGCTTTCATATATCTAGTAGATTCAAAAGGCCCAAATGCTATTCCCTAGCAACAATGTTTCCACCCCTTAGGCTTCATTCTTTTCCAGAGAAGGACCTATATTCTCTGTTGTGCCGTTACTCTCGTGAGCATACACTTGAGAAATCCATTTGCTCGCTCCAAAACCGGCATCCTTCAAGCTAGATAATTGAGGTATCCAACTCTTCAGACCAGTACCTGAAGTCTTATCATTGCTGACTTGACTTTCACAGACAAACTCTGCCTTCTCTCTAGTATTTCTGAGACTCATGTCTGGTAAAACAGATGGTAGATTACTAAATAGGCGTGATACTTGAGAAGGTGTTGAAGAGTACAAAGATTGAAGTTGACTGCTGATATAGTCGGTATTGTTACTATACATATGAGGAACCCATTTTCTCAAAACAAAACTAGCATCCTTCAAGCCAGATAATTGAGGTATCCAACTCTTTAATCCTGCATCTGAAGTCTTGTGTCTATCATTGCTTACGGTCCCTTGAGTTTCACTACTTGAAGGAAGCATAGATTTAAGACTATTCCATTTCCAGACAAACTCTTCCCTTTCTCCAATATTACTGAGACTCATGGCAAGTGACACAAAAGGTGGACTTAATAAATGTGTTGCTTCCCAATGTGTACTGGTGTATAAATATCTAAGCTGCCAGCTAATGTGTTTCCTATTATGGATTACTTGCACAAGTTCTGCTTCACTTGGCCACCATTGTTCCAGGCCACGAGCTGCAAAGAATTTCTGTTTTTCCTTAGACACAACAAACAAGTTTTGCTCATTTATAGGAACCTTATTCTCTTTGTCAACCATCCTTTTTCCCATGCCATCATTCTTGTAATCATACAGATAAGAAACACATTTCCTCACCCAAAAGCCAGCATCCTTCAAGCCAGATAACTGAGGTATCCAACCCTTCAAACCAACACTTGAAGTATTGTCTCCATCATTGCTGACTTGAGCTTTTCCAATTGAAAGAGGCATAGATTTTAGTATATTCCAGACAAAACCAGTCGTTTCTCTAATGTTACTGTGACTCATGGCAAATGAAACAATGTGTGGATAAAGTAAAAAAAATACTAGTGAAGGTGTAGCAATGTTCAAAGACCTAAGTTGCTTGCTTATGAGTTTGCTATTATGAGTATCCTGATCAAGTTCCGCATCACTTGACCACCATTGTTTCAGGCTATGTGCCTCAAGAAATTCCTGGTTTTCCTTAGAGACAACAAACAACTTTGCTGAGTTTTTCCCATATGCAGGACCCATATTTTCCTCCTCAGTGATCTCTCTTGTTCCATCAGCATAAAAATAAAAGCAACTGATATAGTCACTGCTATTAATATACAAATGAGGAACCCTATTTCCCACACCAAAACCAGCATCCAGTATTCCTTGTATCACTTGCTTCAATCTTATACCATGAGTCTTGTCTCCATCATTGCTGACTTGAGCTTCACTACCTGAAGTAATCATAGATTTAAGTCCATTCCAGACATATCCAGCCTTTTCTTCAATATATTCAATATTCATGGCTAATGAAACAGAAGGTGGATTAAATAGATGTGCCTCCACATTAATTCCTTCCTTTGCTAGTTCCTTTCCCACTTGAAGACCAAATCCAGCCCCCAAGGAATGCCCTGCAATGCATACATTTCTGCTTCCATATGCACCAGAAACTGATTGTAATGCCTCCAAAGTTACTTTGAACCTGAAAGATCCCTTCAAGCTTTCCCAAGCAGCAAAACGGATGTCATCTTCAATATCTCTTTGCCTTGTAGCGCTCCTGAGTAATGTTCCTCTGAGTGCCAAAACAGCTTTAGGGGCACCCTTTGGTCTAATTGGTAGAAAGTCAGCCAATGCTGCAGATCGATCCCATTCAAATATTGCACCAAAAATGGATTCATCTCTTTCATCAATCAATATTTGTGTGAGCTTGTACTTGAAGGGAATCCACCAACTTGGAGCAAGAGCATTTTCTTGTGTTCTGTTCTCCTGTCTATCAAGTTCAAGCATGTAAACTGCACGAACAAGGCTAGCCATGGCAACTCGTTTATAATTTGTATCCTTCCTGCATAGATCAAAATAATTATTAGTAACGCGCACATATAAAAGAATGTAAATGCCACCAAAACTATTAGTACTTTTTCCATCGATTTTAGGATGGCATATAATTTGTATCCATGAATATAACTTATAAATCATAAAGGCAATCTCCTTTTGACAGCATAACGCAACTAATACAAGATAAGCATTATTTACCTCTGGAGTTTTGGAAAGCCTTTAAGGCCTATTTGGATAAATTTATCAACAAGTACTTATAGGAAAATAAAATAAAATAAGACTGTCAAATAAATACACTTCAATTTTTATAGAAATTCTCTTTTCTAATTTCTCCAAAATGAGCATTTTATAACCCTTATTCTACCAAATCCAAACAACCAGTCATCACTTTATTACAATAGATAAAATCCAGTTCATACTTTTCACTATCATTTTCCATTTCATGTTGGTTCCTATACTTAGAACCAGTAACCTAAAAAACCATGCACACTCATTTAGTAAAGTTTGCAACTTTATAACCGTGTTAGAACCCATAGAGCTGACATCCTCAAAATTGATCAACAAAAACTGAGACTTAAAAAAACAAGAAATAACGCATGCTATGATGCTATTGCTACACTAAAAAAAAATTGGCATCTGAAGCCTAACAAACACTGATAAAGTGTTATCTAGGATCATCAAATATATGAGTGAAAGAGTAGATTAATATGAGAATTGAAGTGGCTACTGACTACTGATACTGACCAACTAGAATTAATAAGGTCCCTCCAAGTGAGGCTTCTCAAGTTGGGAGGGCCAGATGGTTTGCCATCAAGCTGAGTTTCACTTGAAACCGCCATCAAAGTGTGGCAATGAATCCAATTTGCTGTGTGCAGGATGAGCAAGAGGTCAACACTAAGTGTATAATACGGTGACTACAACTTCACTGAAATGCAATCACTGGAGTACTACTTTATTTGCCTTTTTTTCTTCATATTACAGGCTGTGCATTATTGCATGTATGGTAAAGAATGTATTCATTTTTATATTCTTATTTTCTTCTTAATCAGTGGTCGATTATGACTTATGAGCAGCTTTTCATATTCCAATAATGTTAGGTAGGAACTTGTAAGCTTTCCTTAATTTGAATACCAGTCTTCTTATTAGTCTCTGACTCTACGTTTTTCCAATGACTAAAATATTATACTTCTAGTCCTGTGATGCATAGAAACTAGAAACTTAACTTTTTTCTCTCATTTGTAACAAAAATAAAATAAAATAGAAAGTTAACTCTTGGCGGGATTTTTTTTTCTTTCGAGAATTTCAATATCGAGATTAAAAAATGAAGGTTTTCTTTAAAAGATATCGTTAATACACTGTCATTGTGATTTTTAATGCATTCTTAACGTAAATTTTAATAACAACTTTCTATTTTGTTAGGTTTGGCAGTTTAAGGACAAGCACGATCAATCAGTCAAAAAACTCTTACATATCAATTAATCAGAAATGGTTGTTGCTTCCCTTGGCATAAAACAAAATCAGAAATTACTAGTGATATAATTATTATAAAAATCAATAATTTATAGTTTAGTGTGAGTCTTTTTTTTATGAAATTTAGTATGAGTCTTTTATTTTTACCAAAAAAATCAGTATGAGTCTTGTTAACTAGTACTTAGCAACATGAGTTAAAAAATCATTCATATAAATTTTTTATTAGAAATCATATGTTTTTTAGAAAAAGAAAATTATATCATTTCATTTAATAGAAGATTCAATACATGATGAAATAAAATAAAAAACATAATGATTAACCTAAAATCTAGACACCCTAACATAGATGTATATATTAAAAATCATGATATATATATATATATATAGAATATGATGATAAAGTATATTAATAATATATTTTTAAAATTATATAAAAAAAATTCGTAAAACTATAACTATCAAATAAATATTCTGATTATATATATTTAAAAGTTTTATAATTATCAATTGTAATTTTTCTAACTAAAAAAATAAAAAATTAAAAAAAACATTTAAATTAAAAACAAAATTAAAAACAATATGTATATCGAGAATCCGTATGTTTCATATGGACTAACAATCCATATACTTCTTACGGATTGATAATCTGTATAAAGTTTACGGATTGTCAATCCATATATTTTCTATGAATTACTAATTCGTAAGTAGTATACATATTAAATAGTATATGGATTTTCAACCAGTAAGTTGAATTAACTTTACGGATTATAAATCCGTAAAACTAATCTAACTTACGGATTATCAATCCTTTTGTATTACAAAAAAAAATTAGCACCTTACCTCCATCGACCAAACTAGTCACCGCCACGACCACCACTTGTCTACCAACCACCAAAGAACACAACAACGAACCAAAAAATCTTGTGAATAACCTCTCACAGAACGAACAAAACAAATGACAGTGAACAAAAAATGAAAACAAGCTCGAACGCAAAATGAATAACGAAACCGTTGCTTATAAGCTAGGGGTATAATGAGCATTTTCAAAATTTTGCTCGGTGTACCAGCAAATATGCTGGTGTCCAAAGCAAATCCCATCGATTAATATTTATTCCAATTTTGATAATAATCTTAAGCTTAAAAATAATAAATATTGAAAAATAAGTATGCACTTAAATTTTTGTAACTTTTTTCATTGTACTGTATAAAAATACAGTAAGTATGCACTTAAATACAGTTAATTTAGTTACAAGTATTTATAATCACAATGAAAAAATTATCAAAATTTAAGTGCATACTCTTTTAACTAATTCAAAAAATTTAAAAATAATTAATTTGGTTAATAACATTACATTTATTATCAATGGTATATTTTTCTAAAATTATTCTTAAAATTAATCACATCATTTTTTATTTAAGTAATTTTAACCTAACTAATGTATGGAGAAAAAATAGTAATTATAAAATTATCTTTTAACTAATTCACAAGGTTAAAAAATAATTATTTCAATTAACGGCATTAAATTTATTAACGACTATATTAATTTTTCTAAAATTATTCTTAAAATTATTAAAATTAATCATATCATTTTTCTATTCAAGTACTTTCCGCCGAACTAATTAATGTATAAAAAAATATGGGTTATACAAATATTTTTTCTAATTTTTATAAGAGAGAAAAAGAGACAATTTATAGGACTTGTTTATTTATTAACTAAAAACCAAAAATCAATTACAGTTATCTTGATAAAAAAAATTAACATTAGAGACAATTTAAAAATAAAATAAAATAAGTCTTATAGATTTCCTGTAGGTTGTATAAGCCCCAGATTCCTCCTCTAGTCAAGTCAATCCTAGTTACTTTAGAGAAGAAGCACAGTGTACCTAAAGTAAATAAATATGCTTTGCTTGACACTCTAATCCCGTTAATTAAGATCACAGTCATAAATGTCAACGCTGAAAAAAAACACAAATATGGCAACCAAAAAAATAAGTGTACAAAACAATATGGCATTTCAAAATACAAGTGAAAAGTGAAAATCCTTTTTTTTTTTCTTTTCATATCTATCAATAGCATTTGCTCCACTTGTCTTGTTTGACGATCCCTTCATTCCCTGCCAGCATCATGTACTTATCCTTCCTAGTGAGTGTGGTGCACTCAAATCCCAAAGCACAAGCCAACTGTTGCTGTATATAGTTTGCCACTTCACAACTTGATTTTCCTCCAGCACATGTTAGTTCCTTGGGAACCTTTCCCAGAACCTCAATATAATAGCTAGGCCTTGGATTCATGAGAAAGAAAATAGGATCCAAGCATTTCAAACCGCTTGCTGTGGTCCCATAGAACATGCTCACATGACTATTGATGGCCACAGGCACAATCTCATCAGCCAATTCAGCAAACAGTGAGCTGAACCTTAGTAAATATGGTTCCCTACAAGTTGTTCCTTCAGGACACACCACCAAATCACCTTCTTTCAGAAGCCTTTGCATGGTTTCACCATCTTTTTTTCTGTCCCTTGTTAGTCTCACTGTCCTAATAGGGGCTATTAACTCAGACACTTTGCTTAGGCTGTATGTGACTGCTGTCAAAGGCTTTGCCAAACATGTGCTTAGGAAAACAGGATCAAGGAGAGTCCTGTGTGAGCATACAAATAGAACCCCTTTGTTTTGTTCTAACTTTTCAGGGACATTGCCTTTGACTTGCATATTTATGCCACTCCAAACCCCTAATGCCTGTGCCCATCCATAAGGGAGTAGAATGCCCAAAAGGATTCTATAAATGGCTAAAAGAATTCCAAATGGAAACCACATAAACATATATAGAGTTGCTGAGGGAGTAGGCAGGAATGCTAGTCTTCCATCATGGAATATTAGGGGCTTTGGATATTTGTCCCTTGGCAACACTGAGCTTGGGTTGCCCTTGCCCTCTTCATTGTTCACCACATATGCTTCCTGTCATTATCATGCAGCTGGAATTAGACACAATACATAAATAGATTTAATAAAATCATGTCTACTAAATTACTATCTAAAAAGATTTTTTAAAAAATATTATCCGTTACTGCAGTTTTAACCGCAACGTCAACTAAAATTATAACAAACATTGGTTATATTTGTTCGCAATTTCCTACAATATTAAAGACCGTGACACAATTGAGACAGTGACTGCAGTTTAAAACCTTGATATAAATGCAATAGATTTATAATATGTTGTGCTAACAGAACTTGTCAAAAAGGGAAATAAAACTGTACACCAGAACAATACGTACAGAACTATGTTGAACTTTGATTAGTCTTTGTTTTTTTCAATTTAAATGGTTTTGTTTTTTCTTTTTATTAAGGCGTGTAATAAGGTCTCAGGTCCTTGGTGGGTTGTGGAAACAGTGAAAGATTATTTATTTAAGAACATTGAAGTATTGAACACGCAAGAATTAAACAGTTAGTGAGGCGGTTAAACAGTAGTGGAGCTAACTTGAGACTTACTTTGCAAAGGGAGAGGAAAAGATGATCATGAAAACTAGAGCTTCCAACTCCAATATCAGGCTTTGTGTCTCCGAAATAATCCTTGAGTGCTCTGTGCTTCACAAGTAAGCCAGAACCAGATACCAAACCACTGAAGTAACAACCAACAGTGTGCAACTCTGTGCCTACAACAGCACCGACACTCAAATACTCCCTTAGAAACCCTTCCACCATAACTCTAGGCACACTTGTGAAAACAACTTTAGACCCTGCTGAGGCCAGAACCTCATAAGCATGAAGATTGAGATTCTCCAAATAAAACTTGGGCAAAACTGCCCTTGACATATTTTCCATGACACTTGTTCTTAGCCCAAAAAAGGTTATAAAGGTCATGACCCTAAGACTTAACTCACTGTCTAAAATCCACAACACAGGACAGGACAAGAGCAAGAGGAGTGCCCTTAAAATGCTGCCACCTTCAAAGGCAACAAGCATGAAATATGGAAAGAAGGAGTGAGACCTCAAAAGGACTCTATGAATGCCACAAGCAACAAGTGTTTGTGAGCCTCTACCCTCCCAATCACATTCGGTAACACTGGGGAAAGAGGAAGGCTGAAGGGATGGTTTAGATGACAAATACCCCAAATGGAATCCATAACTCTTCATTTTCCTTGCTGCTCTATAACATGAGTTAGCAAGCAGCTGGTACAAGATCCAATCTGCAAGCCTCAGGAGCTCCATTGGGAACACCATGCTCTTTTTTCTTTTTTTTCTTTTCAAATTGGTTGATGATGATGATGAAAAGGAGCAAGAGAGGCAAGAGAAGTAAATGGAATAAGAAGAGTGGGACTGTATATTTGTGGTGAAGAGCTAAGAGTGCAGAAAATATTTATAGAGTCATTAAAAGGGTGATTGTAGCATTTGGTTAACCACACCGCTGGCATTAACTTCACCTTCCACAATTTTTTTCTTTCTTTCTTTTGTTACCGTTTGTAAGCATTGGCCATAATAGTAGCATTTTTTTCTTTCATGCAACTGCTCTCTACATGTTGCCAGATAATATTAGCTTGGCTACTGCTGACGTAAGTAAATACAGTAGGTAGGTTAAAATGTTGGTGACCGCTTGAGAGAGTCTTTGTTTGAAATGTGCCCAAACAAACACTGTGCTACCTATTTTAAATGACATTGGAATGTGTGTATCATATCCCTTTGAAAAAGCCTTTCCTCAGACAAATTTCCATCCAATACTTGTTCCATTTTCTCTTGCCACAGGCCAATGGCAAGTTAGATCACCCACATCATCGAAACAATTGACTTTTTAAAACCAATTACAGAATGATCCCCTAGGCATATTGTTCCTATCAATAAAAACTGTCGTTGACTACTAGTTCTATTTCTATTTTTATATTCTAAACAATATTGATGGAACAGTAACATCAAATTCTTTTGACAAATACTAACTCGTGTAATGGTCATGAAATTGAGAATAAAAAGTTATTTTTAGTGAGATACACAAAATTATGTTTTTTATGATTTTTTTTTGTACTCTTTTGTAATTTACACATTAAAAAAATATATTTTAATTCATTAACTAATATCCGGGAACTGGTTAACAATACTTAAATCTTTTTAATATTATATCTTTTATTGTTAGATAGAATATATATATATATATATATATATAAGATGGGTTGAAAAAATTAATATGTTGCATGTTTTATTATGCTGTTGCTGTCTACGGCTCTATGCATTGCATTCCCAAGGCTATTTACCGATCATAGGTGGGACAGTTACAGGGTTTGAGTTTAATTGCTTAACTAATCTATTGTCTGTGACGTAATTATCGCAAAGTCACATGATTCGTTTGAAGTTAATTAATAAAGTGATATACTACTATTTGTTGAATAATGGAGATGATTAGGCACTTCGGCAAAATCATACTTTCTGCATAGTGTGATATATCTCATGAGTTACAGTGACTTTTGCATTATTCAGATTAAATACTAGCATAGTATCTCATTTAATAAGTGTAAACGTTTAATCATTTTATCTGCATGGTACTCCTTTTAGAGTTAAAACACTAGACGCGTGAGTAGATTTATTTGTTTTGACTGAAAAATTAGTTATTCGTCACTTAAACTTAAATGAAGCCATATTTATGATAGGAATATTGTGATTATTATACTTGAGAAGTGAGAAGTGAGAAGCTAGCATCTGTTTTGGCCATTTATTGTTTTTGTTTTGCCATAAATAATTTATTGTTTTTGCCAATTCCTACAAGCCAGACAAGGTAGGTAAAAGTTGAGCAAAGTTATTCAAAATGTAATGACGACATGCCTTTGGTACACAATCTTTGAAAACCTTATGGAACTTATTTCTTTGATGTTCTGTTTGTTCGTGTGACGGTTAGAACACTAATTCATGTCACCCTCATTTTGTGGTTTGGTGAACCCTTAATCATTTGATATGGCTGTTCAATGCACATAGTTTGCATGGAAACGTTAAGAAGATTCACGTATCTATGGCTTTTCATTCTAGCTTCTTGCGTTTCCTTCGTCAATAAAATAAAATACAAGTTTAATTTACTTAAATTATTTGTATTATTAAGATATAACTGGGTGTTATTGATAACAAACTGCAACTCAATACCAAAAAAAAAAAAAAAAACTGAAACTTACGAGTAATTGTAATAAAGAATGAATTGATAAAATTAATTAAATTTTAAATATATTTTTTTCTCTTATACTATCTATATTTTAAAGAGTTTTATATTAGTTTGTTTTCAAGAATAATTCTAAATTCTTCTAACATTAATAAGACGTTGCAAAGATCATGTCAGGCAACAATTACTACTTGGCATTGCTTGCATAATTTCCCAAGCCATTGGGATGAACACAATTGACACAAAATACATCACCTTTCTCATGAAAGTAACACAAAGTTAAAGAATATTCACGAGACATTGCAAGTTGGGGTGAGCTTGCACTCAAATTAAACATCAAACTCTAATCAACTGAGCTAATAAGTCAATTAGACTATAAAATAATTAATATTATTATATATAACACTAAAATTTATAATATATATTTAATGTTTATGTAAATTTACATAATAATTTTTATGACAATTAATTTTTATTTAATAATTAATTTGTTTACATATATAAAATTTTATGAAACCTATAATTTTTATTTAAAATTTATATATATATATATATATATATAATATTATTATATCAAAATTAATTGTAATAAGATCAAAAGATTTATGTTAATAATGTATTTCTTTTTACATATATAATTTTTTATTAAACCTATGATTTTTATTTTCAATTATTATTAGATAAAAACTAATTATATATATATATATATATACAAATTAATTATTAGATAGAAATTAATTGTCACAAAATTTATTATGTAAATTTATATGTGCATTAAATATACATTAGAAATTTTAGTGTTATATAAAGTGATGTCAATTATTTTATAACATAATTAATCTATTAGTTTAATTGGTTAGAGCGTCATGCTAATAACATGAAAATCACAGGTTTGATTCCTATTTGAGCAATTAATTTGTAAAAAACATATTTTTGAAAAAAAAATCATATGAGCCACTTTGGCAATTTGTAAGTGTCATATGGATTGACAATCCGTATGAAACTTACGGATTGTTATCCATATCAATTTTACGGAAGGATAAAATTGGAATTGTGCATGTTTCGTTGGGTGTACAGCAATTTGTTGGTGCACAAAGAAAAACCCTAATCTTGGTCAGAGGAACTGAGTATCAAGGCCCAATCAAGTGCTCGCTTAGGCCCAGAAAATAAGTGAAATGGGCCGAAGCGGCATAGGCCCATTAATGTCTCAGTTTCCCGCCAGATATATGTTTATCTTCCCGCCATCTCACACACCAATCACTTCGCTCTCGATTTCTTCCTTTCCCTCTTTGCAAACACAATTCTCCGATTCAGTTCATAATTTCGATCGCAAAGCAAATGATCCCACAACAAGAACCCGATTTCAATCTCAATCACCTCAAATTATATTACGGTTCGTTACTTTCACTTCCCGTTTCGCCTTTTTCTTTTAATCTCTGTATCAAGGTAGCATAATTTCCCTTGTTTCGTACTGGGTTTTAACCTTTTAAAGGTTTTCTCTTCTCTTATTTTTGTTTTCCCCAGGAAAGCTGTTTCCGTTTGCTGATTTAGTTAGATGGGTGTCGTATGGCAACGGTAAGAATATCACCAAACCCATGCTTCCAATGAGTGTTGAATGACCTTCTTAATTTTAATTTTAAGGATTAAATATATTTTTAGGGTGATGTTTGTTTTTTTGTCCCTCTAAAAAAATCGAATCATTTTAGTTCATTGTTTATAGAAATGTGTTAGGTGTTTTCCTTGTTCTTCACAAAAATGTCTCTTTTTTGGTCATTCGTTTATGGAAATAGGAACCACACATGACACACTTTCATATGTGATAGACCAAAATGAGATGATTATTTTTTTAGGGATTAAAAGTGAGCATCATTTCATTTGCAGGTCTAGAAACAAAGTTTATTTTTAGTTTTAAATTTTTTGTGGGGATTATTTGTAGATGGAAAGCACCCTGGTTGTGATCAATCCTACATTGGGCGAAGAGAGTTTTCCTTCACTCTGGAGAATGATATATATCTGCGTTTCCAATCTTTCCACAATGCACTTGAGCTCGAAAACTCCATCAAAGAAAAGACCCCTGTTAAGATAGATATTGGACCTGTCTACACTGTTGATGTAAAGTTTCCACTTTTCTCCAAATCCTCTCTACCCAGATTCCATAATTATGCTTCAAGTCTTTTATAATTCATGCAGGAATAATAATTTATGCAGGCAGCGTTTCTTTTCTTCATTAATCTGTTTAATCTGTTCCTTGTATTTGGTTCAGCCTGCAAAAAGGAATGCCTATGCACAGAGTGGCGATAATAATGTCTTTGCCCCAGTTGAGAGGGAGTTGATTTTTGATATAGTAAGATTTTTCGCTTCAGTCTCCAAGTGAAGCCTTTAGCTATTGTGGCCTTCTTCAAATTTGACACCCTTTCTTATTTTGGCTTTCTGTAGGATATGTCAGATTATGATGATGTTAGATACTGCTGTTCGGGTGCCGATGTTTGTTTGGTTTGCTGGCCGTTGATGACTATAGCGATCAAAGTGATTGATACTGCCTTAAGAGGTACTATTTTGCATCTTATTTGATATCGGAGAAGTGGTGCAATTATGTCATTTATATTGTTCATTACATTCAAAAAACAATTGTTGAAATAATAAGATAGCAGTACATCTCATTGAAAGACCATGGAGTTGATATAAGTAACCTAGCAAAAATCCTCCCAAAATAACATAACTTTGCCTCACAACAAGTTTGATCCTCCCAATTCATAACATAGCAGGGGAAAGCAACTTTACTGGATGTGGTCATCTCTCAGCATGATAGGTTTATTTTTTCTGAAGTAGAAAGAGACATGATTTCTACTTGAAATTTTATGATAATAGTTGTAGTCTAGGCTTCAATAATGCCTAATACACCTCTTAAAGTAGGCTCAGTGCTTAAATTAGCCTTCACTCCGTTATATATGGTATGGTATTACTTGATTTTCATCACACCTATTACTGTATAACATGCTTGAGGTTCATCAAGCATCCCTTCTGCATTTGTTTTCATCCCATTTCTGATCTTTCATTGTGCTTAATCTTTATTTCAAGGACTGAGGTTTTTTTTCCTAATTCTTTTTGGCCTTTGTGTTCAAATGCTTTACACATATGAAAATAGTCAAAATACTATGGGAGGGATATATAATATCTAACATGCATTAAAATTATATATACTAGCTTCGTATGTGGCAAGATTGAGCCTATCTGGTGGAGTGGTGGTGATTGCAAAAATCAAATGAGTGTTATTTGTTGGGATAGGGGGGGAGGGGGGGCTGCAATTTTTTGTAACTGTTGTGTTGACTTTTGCTTTGGGGCTTCTGTTTCAGATGACTTTGGTTTCAAGCACATTCTCTGGGTATACAGTGGTCGCAGAGGTGTTCATTGTTGGGTCTGTGATGGAAAGGCGAGAAGGTGAGGCAATAAACAATCAAAAGTTATCCTTAATCTACTTGGGGCTGTACAGTCATAAATTCAAATAGCTTGCCTTTACTCATACAGGTTGACAAATGAGCAAAGAGGAGCTATTGCTGACTATTTTCGTGTCTACAAGGTATAGTATACTGATGACGAGTGAGTTTGTCAATACTTGTTTAAGTTTTTTTGTTGATTTCATATGCTGTCCAGGGCAATGAAAACAGTCACAAGAAGGTTTCTTTGATGGGTGCTGCTCTTCATCCTTTCTTGGCGTAAGTCTTAATATGAATCATTAACTTTCTGGACCAGATCTCGTATTTCATATCCTAACCAATATTTTATTTTTCCAGGACGTCATACACTAATGTTCTCAAGAACTATTTTGAGAAAAATCTGCTTACTGGTCAAAATTTACTTGCTACCGAGGAGAGATATGAAAAGATCCTTGACATGATTCCTGATGAATGTACTTTTTTTTCCTGCCCTCCCTTCATATGAACCTTGTTATTTCAATTCCTGCTTTTTTCTTATGCAATACATGGGTTACTTTTGCAGCTATTGCTTCTGAACTTAGGGGAAGATGGCAAGATAGTAGGCGCTCTTCTAGTGCAAAAGAAGACATCAATGTTGTTCGTTGGGAACAGTGCAAACAGTTGCTGCAATCTGGAAAACATAAGGTACACAAGCTTCCTTTTAGGAAATGTTATGTCAAGGTGACTGTGTTGTTTGCTCTGCAATATTTGCACGGGTATTTTGAAAATTCAGAAGAGCATGAATCTCATGAGCAATAGATTGGTCTTGAAATTTTTGCTTTGACCTCCTACTGTTGTAACATGCTTCTATTATTCATATAAGATGATTATAAATTGTATTGTTCATTACAGGGAATGATGCAGGATTTGCTGAAACAAGTATTATTTGATATTGCTATTTATGATTAATGTTTTCCTAATCCTTATCGTAGGCACAAGGGCTGCGTCGGTGCATTGAAGAGATTGTGTTCTGCTTTACCTATCCCAGGCTAGATATGGAGGTTTGTCTATCAACTGGCCCTCTTTTTCCCATATCCACTGTTATATTTCATGTTATTACCATTTCTGCTGTCTTTACTTCCCAGCAATGTCACTCTATAGATGAGTAACACCTTTTGACTAATTTGAAGTTTAGTCTGAATGTTTGTTCATTAAAACTGTTACTGTTTTAGGTTTCTAAACATATGAATCATTTGCTTAAAGCACCATTTTGTGTACATCCTAAAACAGGTCAGTTTGTAATATGTTTATGCACAATTTTTTATTGACATAACCAGTTGAATTTTTTGAGGGTTGAGAATTCACTGATGACATTATAATCATTCAGCTTTTTCTTTATCTTTTGATTTTTTTAACAAGAAATTGAAACTATAAAACTATCTTCCAGTTAAAACTTATTGATAGATTAATTAGCTCATTTGATTGTATAGAGCATTACATGGTATTCTTTGTTCTAGGTCGTGTTTGTGTCCCTATTGATCCAAAACGGTGCGAGGAGTTTGATCCTACTACAGTACCCACCCTTTCACAGGTAAACTTATTCTGCAATGATAATTTTTTTATATGCATTCCAGGGAGAGAAAAACTTTCCTTGGGCTCAATTATTTGCTTAGTTTTCAATAAGGATGTTTGTATTTACTACTCGGAGTATGTGGAACTTGCATAAAGGCACTTGCTCCCTTCTCCAACAGATTACACATTTTTTTGTGTGAAAAGGAAAACACATCAGGATGCTGCTTTCTGAGAATTTCTGGACATTTCTTGTTTTTATGTGAATCTTGATATTGAGTTGTATGTAACATTGCAGCTGATAGAAGAGCTTAATTATGAAGGCTCAAGAGCTGATGCTGATGGTGGTATGTTAATTTTATACTCAATCCAATTTTCCTTTTTTGTAAAATCTTCACATTGCCATCACCACGTGTCTTGGACTCTGGGGATCCTGTTTATGTACATTGATATGTTCCTTCAATTCTATTTGCAACTTGGAGTCCATTACAAGGTGAAGTGATTTTTAATACCTTGTTTGGTAGCAGAATCGAATAGAACTTCGCTTGGAAATGCAATTACGCTTTTCAGATCATCATTCTTACAGCCTTTACTAAAAGCCTGCAAGGTATGGATCATTGTATAAATGTTGGTAAAGTTTAGCAATTTTCACTTACACATCATTTTATTGCATTAAAAAACTTATGCAATGTAAAAACCTTGGCACTGTTATTATGAATCATTTGGAAAAATCTATTCCATGTGAAAGTAGTATGAGATTGGTGTTGATCATAGTAATCTGATACCTTATTACAGGTTCAGCATTCAAGTACCACCTTACCTATCATAACTAACTTAAATAATGAATATTGCAGGAGGAGATTGAAAATTCCTATAACTTAAAATTGCAGCAGTCAAAGAATTCCCTTGGTTGGTAGTGCCACGTATTCTTAATTGGTCAAATAGAACTGTCTTGGGGTCACATTAGTTGACACAATGAAATGATGAAAATTTCGTGGTACTGTTGAATCTTTTTTTTTGTATTTTTCTTGCAACTACAACCGTTCTTTCTACTTCTGGTGAGAGATTAGGCAGTTGATTTGAATCTTTCCATCCACTGTATAAATTTTGGATGAAACAGTTATTAGGTGTTCCGTGTTATCTATAGATATTTCTGCCAATGCGTAGTAATTTTAATGTAGTGTCATGTAAAGGACTACAAGTTTATTCATTATATAGTTTTCCGGGTATTTGAAAATTTGAAGGACTGAAAATATTACCATTAGTAATTATTATAGCACTCACAGTAACACTAACACTACAATTTTTGTCCATAATTTTTTAAGATTTTGTTTTATTATAGAAATTCAGGAACGTGACCATGTCAGGTCTTGTTATGGCTACCATTAATATCCGATGTAATTACTAAATACCCACTATACTTAAACAGTTAAACTAGTCTGCTAGATGCATGTTTGGGTATCGGTGCAAACAGACATCGGTGACAAAATGAAATTTACAAAAACATTTTCATTCTTTTTTATATTTAGTTTGTGATGCACCATTGTATTTGGTCTTAAAATTTGTACACAAGTTAGATCGGAAACCAAACATTATCAGAATTTGTTGATGGTTTCACACGATAGTGATAAAGTCTCCCTGAACAAAAGATTATTTAGTGTAATGTGTTGTTGAATAACATAAATTGACGGCCTTATAGTACTCTTGAGAGTGCATTTGGATAAAGAATGAGAATGTGTTTGGATAAAGAATTTTAACTAAGAAAAATAATTTATCGAATAATTTAAATTTTTTTTGATCTAAAATTCATTTGTTTGGATTTTTTATGAAGAATTTAAATTTTTGAAATTTCAAAACTAAATTTTGAATAACTAAAAACATGAAATTTTAATTTTCTTCTAAGAAAGTGAAATTCTTTTTTTTTTCTATAGATGTTCACACCGCACCGCAATCTCACACTCGCATTCTTGCTTTCACATTTGTAACCCCTTGTGTTTATTTGCACTCACAACCTCGTTTTCTCTCTCAAGTTTGTTTCTTTCACGTGCTTGTCCGTGTCATCATGAGAGGAACCGTCGAGGCACATGACTTGGTTCATTATGACAGCGCTGATGAGGGTTTTAAGATTGTCGGTGTGCTGGTACAGAGTTTTCATGTTAAGATAGAGTTTGAGGTCGTGATGTGTTTCTCTGAGCTTATTGAGGGTTTTGTCTATGATTTTGAGGCAATGATGGAGCGCACTTGCCTCACGTTTCATTAGGTCATGTTTGATTTGAAGTTTTTTCAAGGTTAAGTAGTTGTACTTCATTGCGCGGAAGGTGACGTTTAAGTAGAGTTAGATGATAACCCGTGATTGGTGAATTTGTGAGTGACGTTGTGCTCTAAAATTATAACGGAGATGTAGAGTTTAAAATAAAATATGAAATTTTAAAAATGAAATAATTTAATTTTGGGAAGGAGACTTTGATTGATAAACAGACATAATCCGTAAAATTGGTTAATGATGTTACAGTAATAACAAACCACAACATGACATTTTGGGAAGTCCAAAATCAAAATGGAGAGATAGCAACCACACTGGGAGCAGTCCTATATCAGTTGGGTAGGTCCCACATCTCCACTGGTGTTCATATGGCAATCGTGTATTCTCGTTGCCCCTTGATTGAGACTAGGAATATACTCCTATAGTCCATTAAGCTGTGTACTTATACATGTATTCCTTCCACTAATGACTAAAAACTATGCTTAGACGCCAAAACGTAGGGGAAGGTCAAATGTGTAAATATGCAACCCTGTGTACTTACAAATCCGTACGCTACACCTAAGGGTTTTTTTTTTCTATTAAAAAAAAAGTTCTTTTGTTTGGGCTCCTCTAATATACTCCCTCTGCAAATATACTTTTTTCGAGATCAAAATTGTTGATGTTTCAAATAAATTTTCTTCAAAATTCTTGAAGTTTTACGATTTATAAATTTTAAGTTTCATTAATTGTTTTCTTTCACCAATACCCTTATTTAATCGGGTCTAAATTTTACAACTATTCTCATCATAAACATCAAACAAAGACATTTTAGACTAAATACATAATTTGTGAGTAGTATTAAATATTTTTTAAGCTGTGTGCGTTAACCTTTAACATAAAGAGTTTGGTTGGAGACAGTAAAATGACATTTGTTTTCTATTTTTATGATGCTTATTCAATTTAAAATATGAAATATTAAATACAAATTACACTTTTAGCTTTATTTTTAAAATACATACTTTTAAGTTAAATTAAAAATTTAGCCCCTACACCTGACATCATTTTGTTTTAATTTCTACATGTTAAACCACGAAATGGTACTTCTCATGCTACAATGATATTAGATCAAGTCCTTATATTTGACTATTTTTCATTTTAGCCCCTATGTGATATAAATTTATACTTGATGTTTTAAATAACATTTTACACTCCATTTGATTATACAGGAATAGGATCCATATATATATTTGTTGTTAAAGGGAGGCCATGGTCCCCCTCATTTTTTTGAAAGTTTCCTAATTAATATTTTAAATATTTTTTTTATTTTATTAATTTTTAATTATTAGATAATATTTTATTCTACTTTAAAGGCTTTTAAAAGGCTTTTTTAAACATTATATGTGCTGTGGACTTTTTTTTTTGGCTCCAGTCCATGATTGTTAAACAAATATTCTTACAAAATATAAGATAAATTTAAAAAAGTCATTCCATTTTAATTCTTTTGAAAAAAATTAAATTCCTTTATTAGTAGAAATGTACAACATATCTTAATAAAAAAAATTATTAATAAAACATATCATATTCAATTATGTAGTAACTGATATACACTAACACAAGTATATTACAAGAGTTTAATAATTAAGTATTGATAATATAAAATAATTTTATAATATAATTTTTAAGATAATTATTATAAAAGTCAATAAATTTACTATAAAAAATAATGTGTGGTTAGATAATTATTTATTTTACATTATTATTAGTATATATTTCTTTTTCTCATATTGTAATATTAACTATCATATTTTGATATTTTTATTTGTTTCTTATCTCATAAAATAAAGTTTTTTATTTTCAAGTGTTAATTGGTATTGTATGGATAAAAATGTAATTAATTTAAATATTTGTATCCATAATTTAATTATTTTAATTTTTAGTAAAAATTATTTTAATTTAATTTCTGTTATGAACGGTTGTTAATGACAAATAAAAATAATTTTTTAAAAAACTTATCATTATTGGTCCCCTATTTGTCAATCCTGGGTCCGTCCTTTTACATATATATATTATCATTCTATTTAGTAACATGGAAATATCTAAATTCAAGCATAAATTTATAACACCAAAAAGGCAAAGTTGTAACAGCGTTGTCCATACGAATGCAGAACACCCATTGAATTAACCTGTTACCAAACTAAATCATTCATTTATTTATACTTCGTTTGACATAAATTAATTAATTACTTATTTAATTGACTCCATCACTCATAAGTCATAACGAATATGGGAACGATGTCACGTATACGAATGCCAAAATTCTTATATTTCATCATGATTGGGCCACATCACAATCTTTTCTCTGTCCCCTCCCTTAAAAATATCAAAATTCTCTATACCGTGTTGGTTCAATGGTTCATTCATGAGTCATATAGCGTGAACGTGAAACACGCGTTGCGTAAGCATGCTCATGCTGCTCCCCACTTTAATATTGCTAAAATTTACAGCAAATTAAAGTATGTAGATATTGAATTAAAATTGAGCAAAGCAATAATGTATTCCACCATCCACATTTCCTCTACTAAATGCTAATCCGTATAACATGAACTAGTAAAGTATTTAAGCTTTTGTTTTTATAACTCTCAATACTAAAATTATGTTTACTTGGAGTAGAATTTTCATGTAAAATGATAAAAAAAAAACCTTCAATGAAATGGTTACTCGTTTGTAATTTGTATTTAAGAAAAATATATATATATGTATATATATATTTACCATTTAAGGGTAAGGTTATTCACTGTGGAATATGCCTGAGCTGCCACCTCTTCCACCAATCTTTAAAATGGACGATGCCCACAACGTTCATGACATTGATGAGGAGCGATATGACCTCTCATCATTTTAATTTCTTTTTTGTATTTTTTTACTCCATGTTATAGTGAACATATATATATATATATATATGATTGTTAATTGTTTCATCACCACATAATATCTTTCTTGCGTTTTGTATTATTAGTGAACATATTTATAAAATGGTATATTTTCATTTCAAACTCGTTTTCAACATGAAGTCATATTGTACACAGAAATTCATCAAATATTTTACTCTTTGAGTAATGGCCGTTCAGAAAATTGAATTGCGACAAATTTTAGTAGTATATGTTAAATCCTTGGTCAATTTAGAAACATTAATTGAAAGCATAACGCTCAATTTTACTCTTTCAGTTACGGTATCTATAAAACAAGAAAATGTATACGTACTAATGCAACTGTTTTGTTGGAAACATGCAATTTTTTATCTTCAACTATTTTTCTATGGTGTATACTCTTTTGTGACTGGGCAATTAAAAAAGCACTTCATATTCCAATTTCCAACAAGCACCATGCCACTGCTATTGTTTTTTTGTCAGCAAATATGCCACTACTGTGTTATACACACATACACTAATCACTAATGTACATTTCTACGTTGAAATTAATTTTAACTACAGATTAAAGAGAGCAGACACACTAAATATATAGAATTATTTTTACTTATATTAATCTCGATAACTTGGTTGTTAAGTAGAATTTTTTTAATTTGATTGAATAGATTATCTTTCTTTCTTTGTCTGAGTGCGCAGCAGATGCATATCATTGTTTTGATTTTTGAAAACGATTCACTCTGTCTCTGTTGAATGTATTACTTAGGATGTCTGGTATGGTTGTGCAAGTAGAGTAAGTGTAAAGGAAAAGAAAGGTAGAAGTCTATGAGTATTACGAAATGTGTATTTGTCATACAATTTCTGCAAATGCAACTTAGGTTTAGGATCATACGGGGAACAGAAAAAAAGGGGTGACATTTTGATTCGATTTATTTATTATGTCAATATGCTGAATGAATCTTTTTTTTTTTTCTTCTAAATTCTCAATGCCCTTGAGATATGTGTAAACAAAGTCTCATTCTTCATATGTGACGTGATTTATTTGTTTTTGTGTAAAAGCCTATAAAGTGTGCTTTTAATCCGTTAATCTACATTATTCGGCCACCCTGTGAACTGCACCGACATTAATCAATAACAGTGAATTTTAACATGTTTAATTAATGCTGCAAAATAAAAACATGCATTAAATTAGATTATTTTTTGCATCATCTAATATCTAGTATCATAGAAAATAAGAGTGAAGGACCATTTTGGTCCTACAATATATAAACAGTTGACAATCTAATTTGTAAAAGATTAAAAATTCTGATTTAATTATTTAACAGGTAAAATATGCAATAATTATGTTTTGTTATACTGTCAGATTCATCTTTAAATTTTATAATTTAATATTAAATTAATTATTAAATATTATAATTTAATAACATAATAATCTTATAAAATTTAATGATTCGATATAATTGTCACAATTTTTATATATTTAGGACCTAAATAAAAAAAAATCACGTTTTCAAAAACTAAATTATCAGCCACTTTTGCATTTAAATACCAAAATGATATTTTACCCTAAAAAATAATCCTTAGTTTGTGCTTTAGAGATACTTTGGATTTACTTAAAGGAAATAATAAATCAATATTACACTAAGAAATAAAAGCAAATAAAAATTAAAAGTAAACATCGGCATTCAGATAAATATTATAAAAATTAAAAAATTATACATTTACAAATTACAAAAACGAAAAAACATAAATTGAAAAATTGAAATCAAAATATGTTGAAAGTTGAAACCTGACACGTGTTAGGCACATTCCCTGTGCCATGTAAATTGGAGAGGGGACAGACAGGTAATTCCAGAAAAGTATCTGCCACCTTACTTCGTAACTTGTCTTTCGGAACCTGAAATTATGAAACCACCCTCCACATTTTCTCAAAATACCAAATACACCCCTTCGGTATAATTAAGAATCCCATATCCGTATCTCACAAGCGAATGCGAAGCAGAGAGAGAGAGAGAGAGAGAGCCACCCTTTCTTACAACAAACAACAACTCATTCTTCAAGGCTTCAACAACAGAACCTTTCATAGTTTTTCACTCCTTCTCCCTGTGTCGGTGTACTCTTCTTCTGGGGGCATTCGTTTTTTGCTTCTTCAGCTCCAACTTCAAACGCGCTTTTGGTAGAAGAAGCTTCACCGGGATCACTGGGGTGTGTGTGAGAGAGAGGGATTACGGATTAGTGAGTTTTTTGTCACTAAGTTAGAGCTACGTCGTTTCATGATTGTGGGCTGGTAGCAGTTTGGTATTGAGATTGAAAGTGGTGGGGCTTTATTTGGATTCTGTGTTTGTTGAAGGAGCTGGGGTAGGTGGGAAAAATGTGCTTGAGTTTTTTTTTTTTTTTTATATGCCAAAATTGAAACTTACCTTTCTGAGTTTCTTCTGTTTCATATTGGTGGCTTAATTTGTAGAATTGTAGTAGCTGTTGCCTCAGAATGCAGCAAGATCAAAGAAAAAAGGTGAATTTGTGGTTTCTTCCCCTCATTTGCTACCATTACTCTAATTAATTGCTTCACAAAAGTCATTACTTTTTCAGTTTTTCTATGTCGCGAATGAATAATGAAAGTACCCTTTTTGTGACCAAGCCGAGTTTAACCGAATGAACGATAAAAATAAAATCTTGTCTAGTTTTGTGTTGGTGGGTTACTACCGAGAATTTTATTAGATTACTTAAGTCAAAGTGTGGGAGTGAGGCTCTGCTAATTTGGTTCCATGGGTCGTGTTATGATGTTAGTTAGCTCTCCTAATGTTTAATCCATCACGTGACATAATTTATTTCCCCCACGTGACATTTGGTTGACAAGATCTTTATTTTTTCACCATTTTTTTGACGGGGTCTAATTAATGTGCTGATGAAATTTGCTCGATGCTTCTTTGAACTGGTTAGATGGCATTCCTAGGGTTGATCTTCCATCCCAATCAACCAACCCTTTTGCTTTTCTTTGTTTCTACGTATTCTAAGATGTGTCTTGCACGCTTTAGGTGCGTTGTACGAGATTGTCTCTCCGAAATAAACGTTGGTGAATGACAAGAAATGATGATTTGGGGAAGAAAAAAATATTCGTCTTAAAATGAATATTGGTTTGTCATAAGAATTGTGATGTGATGTGTTGAGTGGTTTTAATTGAGTGCTGTATTTTCCCCTTCTTTTGGCTTTGTCAAGCTGGGGACGGGCAGTGAGGCGTTGCATGGTGACAATGTGTTTCTTTATGTTTATTATTTGTTATTCTGCTTGTGTTAGTCCAATCTATCCAGACATGATCAGATTACTGCAAATATGATTTCTACTCTCTTTCTTTGAGTCTATGATTCTTCAATACTGAGTTTCATAATGTGAATTCTATTGCACACACAAATTTTGAGTTATGTGTATTGAGCTTATGGATGAATCATGGATTCCGAGACATAAATTAATTTCCCTTGTAACATAGCAAAGAAAAATTCCTAATTATTTTAATTTCTATTTATCAATTATTGAAATTTGTTTCCCATTTGGTGCTTTTAGCTTGATTTATTAACATTTGTAGACAATCAAATTTGGGTTTGTCTGATTTTCCCTTGTGGATTACTTTAATATCTTTGGTACAGGGTTCAATGGAGATGGAATTTTTCTCCGATTATGGTGATGTCAGCAGGTACAAAATTCAAGAGGTCATTGGAAAAGGAAGCTATGGTGTTGTTTGTTCAGCTATTGACAGTCATACTGGCGAAAAAGTAGCAATTAAAAAGATTCATGATATCTTTGAGCATGTATCCGATGCTGCGCGTATTCTGCGTGAGATAAAGTTGCTTAGACTTCTTCGACATCCTGATATTGTTGAAATTAAGCATGTTATGCTGCCTCCTTCTAGGAGGGACTTTAAAGATATTTATGTTGTTTTTGAGCTCATGGAGTCTGATCTGCATCAAGTCATTAAAGCCAATGATGACCTAACAAAAGAGCACTATCAATTTTTTCTTTACCAGTTACTTCGAGCATTGAAGTATATTCACACTGGTATTCTTCAATATTTGATAGTTACTTGTTCATGAAAATCTTATTTGAATGCGCATTGTGTTGCTAGTGGCTATAGCTTGTTTTCTCTCTTCAATGAAATGTAATTGAAATTGCATCATTCCTCAGCATTTCTTACAAAGATGTCAGGATCATTTATATTTTTTTCTCTAATTATTGCTGTTGACTTTTTTTCCACCTCATTCCTGGATCTCCTTAAACTTGTAGTACTTTTATGGTTTTGCCAAAATGTTTTACCTATTCATTTGTCCTTTTTATATTTTGCTTTGTTTATTTATCAACATAAGGTTGCTGGCATCAATGTCAATATTGCTCATCAATTACTTGTCAACACATTGCAGCAAGTGTCTATCACCGAGACTTGAAGCCAAAGAATATACTGGCCAATGCAAACTGTAAACTTAAAATATGTGATTTTGGGTTAGCTAGAGTTGCTTTCAATGACACACCAACAACTGTATTTTGGACGGTATTCCATCCCAACATTTTGTCTGTTTGTTTCATACCTTTCCAACAGCTTTGCTAGATTTTTTGCTCCCTCATATCAAAAGTATTGGTAACCCAGGTGCTGATGTTTTCTTGTTTACTTATTACATTTCTATAGGATTATGTTGCTACAAGGTGGTATAGAGCACCAGAACTCTGTGGATCATTTTACTCAAGGGTATGTCTTTTTCAAGATTCTTTCAGATATCATATAAGTGGGAGCAAACCTAATTATGCATAGTGTTGACTCACACCATACCCTAATTCATGCTCATTAGTTTTGTGTGTAGAAATTGCATATCAACCCATGATACATGCTTTCTGTTACTTCTTTCCCATCAATAGCTAAAAGTAAGACCCAAGACCAATCTGTTATTTATTCTTAATCTACTGGTTTTCTGTTTCTATTAGTTTATTTCATGTCTGCTGATGAGCTAACGGTAAGGTATTGACTGCAGTATACTCCAGCAATTGACATTTGGAGTATAGGTTGCATATTTGCTGAAGTATTAATAGGAAAGCCTCTTTTCCCTGGAAAAAATGTTGTCCATCAGTTGGATCTGATGACAGATTTGCTTGGCACTCCCTCGCTGGATGCTATATCCAAGGTAGTTTTTTTTTTTTCTCTATAGAGGGAAAACTGTTTGTATTTTCTTAACTATGTTTCACTAACATCATTGTTTTGCTGGTTTACAATTTTGAATCTTTGTGTTGGATCATGGATGCAGGTACGCAATGATAAGGCACGGAGATACCTGACTAGTATGAGGAAAAAACAACCTATACCATTTGCACAAAAGTTTCCTAATGCTGATCCTTTAGCACTACAACTACTGGAAAGGTTGCTTGCCTTTGATCCAAAAGACCGGCCTACTGCTGAAGAGGTTTGTTATATTGTTCTCTATTTCTTATGTGTGTGTGTGTTAAAAAATTATTCTAGTCAGATAATTAACTGCTTCTTGAGCTTATGCTTTTTCTTTGGAGTTTGGACAATAGAAATGTATAATTGATGTGCAACAATATGTGACTTCCTTGCTTGAGAATTCTGAAGGATTTGGCATTTTCAGGCATTAGCTGATCCTTACTTCAAGGGACTTTCAAAGATTGAGAGGGAACCATCTTGCCAGCCTATTACAAAAATGGAGTTTGAATTTGAAAGAAGAAGAGTCACAAAGGAAGAAATTGGAGAGTTAATTTTCCGTGAGATTCTAGAGTATCATCCTCAACTATTGAAAGACTACATAAATGGAACAGAGAGAACTAATTTTCTTTACCCAAGGTTTTTATTTTGGGCTTATTGATTTATAATTCAACTGTTTATCTTCTTTTCCTTAATATTTTTTATTCATATGTTCTACCCTATTATTCTCTCCTTAACCTTCATTGGTGCATATTCTTAACAGTGCTGTTGATCAATTCAAACAGCAGTTTGCTCATCTCGAGGAAGACAGTGGTAAATGTTGTCCAATTATGCCACTTGAAAGAAAGCATGTATCACTGCCCAGGTAATTCACTAATGCAGTATCTCATTGGTTTCAGTTGTCATTGGTTGTAATCATTTGTTAACAATAGGTTACTTAGATTATATTATATTTAAGATATGAGCCAATATTCTATGATGACTGTTAAAATATTTTCGTATGACTATATGAGATGCATTAAAATTATGCATGTGAAAAAAGAAACTGATATCGGCAGCTGACTCTGATGTAATGCCAGTTAGTTCTAATTTAATGTATCAGTTTTGTTCTTAGAATTTGGGCTTAGAGTCTAACTAAATCGCACAAAACCAGCTTGTAAGCTGAGAATTACCCAAGTTTTATAATATTTAGATCGTATCTATAGTAGACATAGGACTGAAGACACACCCTCGAGTTGCACTTAAGTCATCCCAACAAGGCCACAATTAAAGTGGGTTAGGGGTGATCACAATTAAGATGACTTTTCAACACACCCACCACTTCACACCCAAGTGTATGGGTCTGGAGCATGGCAATACAAGTGACCCAACAATGGATCTTAGATAGACTCTGATATCATCATTGAATTTAAACTTAGGGCATAACTAGGGGTGCTCAAATTAAATGGTTATAAAATAAGTTAACCATAACTGCACATAACCAGTTGCATAATATCTGGTGAATTAAAACTAGTTATAAAATTTATCTATTTCATTGTTAAAATTGAAATTTGGTTATTTAATTTTATTAACGGGTTATTTCATTGTTAAAATTAAAATTTATCTATTTTTTTAACTATTTGATAATCGGTTATAACTTATAACCGCTGTGTGGATGTATAATGTGATCCTGTGTGTGCCTCTGATCCAATGACGTGAAGAGTGAGAGACAGAGATAGCCGACGAAAGCTTCCACTCATATAACACCACCTTAATTCCCCTTTGCTGTTAATTTTATGGGACACTCACACCCCAAACCCAAGCCAAAGAGAGTTAATTGCAAACTGGTCCAGTGGTTGACATATCACTATCAATGCATATCTCTTCATTAGATATAACCGGTTTTTTAAAAACAATAACGAGTTATATCAAATCATAACTGGTTGTACAAAATTGGTTATGGTCATGGTTATAATAACCACTTGTAATCTGATTATTTAGTTATGGTTATGGTTTACTGGAATAACCAAATCACGAACAGCCCTAGGCATAACTTTTTTCTTTTTTTCTTTTTCATTCTAGGAAGGGCCTAACGGCCCTAGGCATAACTCTCGCTTGTTACTTGTAAGGTGAGGATTATCCAAACTTCATAAGCTCTATTTAAATCATATATCTAGTCGATATAGGACTAAATACACCCCCTCAAAGCTGCAATTAAGGCAGCCCAAAGAGGTTGCAACTAAAGCAACTCAGAGAGGCCGCAGTTAAGGTGGCTTTCCTAAAGTTGTTACATAGCATAATACAGTATAAAAGTGTTTACACCTTGTAGTCAAATGTTGAGACCTTACATCGACTAGAGACCTGGATCAGTAGTGACGTGTATGAGTTGCATATACCCTTCACTTCAAACCCGTTGTTGATATTTATTTGAGCCATGGTTTATATTGCTGCTAATTACTTTCTATGTACCCTTTTTCTTAATTCATTTCCCTACCATCCTATTTAGCTGCTCTTTGAATGTCTCAGCATGGCATGAGATGAAATCGACCAAAATAATCCACACCTTCTCCAGGCTGCATTTGCTTCCATTTGGTGTTACAACTGTTTTCATTCATAGGGAGCCTAATCTGATTACATCATACTGAACTTTTGTTTGTTTGCTTTACTCTTTTTTGGAATCATTGACAGGTCAACAATTGTACATTCAAATATGGTACCCTTGAAAGAGCAATCAAACATTGCTTCCTGCATAAACCGGCAAACAGCTGAGGAATATAATAAGAATTCCAGGGATACAGAAAATCCTGCGCCAAGTTACATTCAGGGTCTGCAAAAATTTCCACAAGGTATGTCATTGTTATCAATTATCATCATAATTTGTTATGTTTGTATGCATTGTTAGTAATCAATAATCTAACATTCTTGTATTCAGCAAAACCTGGAAAAGTTGTTGGGCCAGTGATTCCATACGAATATGCAAGTGTTGTCAAGGGTACATATGATCCAAGGACATTTATGAGAGGTTCTGTGCTTCCTTCTCAACCTATCCCCCCTACGAATCACTATCAAAGATCAACCTCTGGAAAACAAGAAAGGTCAGCAACAGAAGCTGACAAGGGTGTGTCTTTACAATCAAAACTTGCTAAGCAATGTGGTGTGAATGTCAAAATAGCACCAGAGATAGCTATAAATATTGACACCAACCCTTTTTTCATGACACGAGCAGGAATCAACAAGATAGAGCAGGATGACCGAATAGCCATAGAGACAAAGTTGCTGCAGTCAAAGGCTCATCAATATGGTGGGATTAGTACCACTGCTCATAGAAAGGTTGGACCTGTTCAGTATGGTATGACAAGGTTGTTGTAGAAGAATGTTGTCTTGTGAATAGTTTGGCCAGGTGGAGCGTTCCTTGTGGAGAATAAGAAAAAGGTTCTTCATAGTGGAGAAGTAGTCGTCTCTGGTGGTGCTTTGTGTAAGATGATGACATGAGTTAGTGCTTCCACAGATAGAGCTAGCTTTCTCTGGTCAAACCTTGTAAACATTGGTTTCAGTTATCAATAAACTGTACAACCGAATTTGAGTCCTATCTTTGTAATTCAATCCACACATTCCTTTCCTCGGGATTTTTTTATTTTATTTTATAAATTTCCTGCAATAACTATTTTCCAAATAGAAACAAATAAATCAGACTGGTACATGTACTACTGTACTAGTAAAAATGTCGAAAATATTAGGTGTGTTTAATTTGTATTTTTATTTTTTTTTTATTTTTTGAAAATTGTTTTCATTTTCAAAAGAAAGAATTCTGAAAACATGTTTGGTTTAACTTCTTGTTTTTTGTTTTCATGAAATAAAAATACTGAAAATGTATGATATATTAACTTCTTGTCTTTTTGTATTTTTAGATTTGTTTAAAATTACATTCATTGTTACCGTAATTTTATTTTATCCGAAATGAGGTTTCTGTTATCATTTTCTGATTATTTTCTGTTTTTATTTTCACTGAAAATATTTTCAGAAATTCAACCAAACACATTTTTATCACCATTTTTCGTTTTCAGTAAAAATGAAAATAAAAAATAATCAAATCAAACATTTCCTTACTGTTTTATGCATGTTATACACACAGGATACAAAGGAGTTTCATTGTTTAACCGTAGTTCTTTAACCCCCTTCGGTCATTATAAAAACAGATTCCTCACAAGCTTCTTTAACAACTGGATTCCATTTAAAATTTTATCAAATGGTTCAAATGCTACCAAATTTTCCTAACCTAGGCACAGTAACAATTTACCCTTGAAACTAGGTTTGGTGTTTGGATAATTTCCTTTTATTTATGTCTTTTTAAATAAAAAAGAAGAAATAGATACCTCATTGTTTTTATTGGAATCAAACCCCAACAAATAGTTTGAGCATTGGATCGAATACGACATCACAGTATTTCATATGATTTTGAAAATTTGAACGGACATGTGCCCACCTTCACTCTCATGGAGCCACATTGGCCTTCCATGTGTAGGAAGTTACTGCAGCTACCTTTTTGGAAGCTCTATCTAGTAAGCTAGCTATACAGGATAAGATTAACTTTATGTGGAGGCTAGCTTTCAGAATGTACAACCACTTGTAACTCATGCTTTTTTCTAGTACTTCTTACTTCAGAATAGTTAAAATGCTCACGGTGGAAAGTGTGATGCAAAAAGACTTGTTTAAGTTGTTACTAACCTATCAGAAAACCTGGTGGAACACTCTTGTCAGAGTAATGTTACATTGCAGCCCACATAATAGAATTGAAGATAAACAAATAATAATAAAAAAAAGAGCCACTACTAGATGCTTGGCTCTAAAATGTACTTACATTGTTTGTTGATTTACATTAATCATTAATTTAATGTCTTACATTAAAAAAGAGTAACAAGAATGTCCTAGAAAATGGGGTAAAAATCTGAAATTGAAACACGGAGTTGAGATAATGCATTTGAATGATATCTGGTCGCTTGTTTATTGTTTGGCATTTACTGCATATGCAAGCTGCAGACAACGCGGGGCTCACCAATAAAAGTCTGAGTCAGTTCATGTGCTGATCATTAAGTTATAAACAGGTTGAGAAAAATCCTCATTCCTCCCTCTCTACTAAGACCAACTGTGAATATTCCTCACCAACTGCATGCATTTATTTTTCCTTTTTTTTTTTTCTTTTCTAAAACTAATTGCTGATATTGTTGCAATAAGTTTTGCGCCAGGGATTTTTTTTCTTCATTTACCTACACATCCTAAAGATGGCGTTTAAACTTCCTTTTCCTTGTTTGAACCTTTGTGGTGCCATCATGCCTGCCTAGTTCATTTATATTCACAGAATTTTCTTTAATGAAACATGATTAATTCAATGTTTGGTTATCATCATACAATGTTATCATCAACGTGGGATATGTCTATAGAGGTGGATTAGTGTGTGCCTTATAATGTGACAAACCAAGGTTTAAGTATTTATGTTTAGTATCTGATTGCATTTCGAAGTTAAATGAAAAATACAAGTGATAAGAAAAAAGTTAAATGTTAGTTAATATTCATGATTAACATGTTAAACATTTATTATATGTATTCTTTTATGTTCTATCTATGTCCTCGTGACGTACTACTACTTGGAGGGAAATAATGGAAACATGTTATTAGGTATCCCTAGAGGCCTACCATGTGAGAGCTTCATTTGTTTGCACCCTAAGGAGATCTTAAGAAGTCCAAAGGAGGAATAGAGATAACGGAAAGAAGATCCGTCAAAAATTGTGAACAGAAACAAAACTCGGGTAGGATTAAATTAGGATAGTATTGAATTATAATAGCTCTCTCATAAATGAATGATATATGCCAAGCAAGGCCCCTATGTAACAATTTGATTCAATTTCGTACAAGAAATGGTGGTACGGACCCATTAGTCCATTACCTATTACCCTCAAGAACAAAAAAGGAAAAATTATGAAGGATTGGAAAAAATTGTGTGGCATTAAATAAAAAGGGTGGTGTAGTGTGTGAATGTGACAAGAACAGAGGGATCCGAGTGGGTCTGAGCACATGGAGTCCCATATGCCCAACACAACCAAATCTCTCATACAATCCCAATGACCCAATCCGCCGATTGGTTTCCTTCTTGGAAACACCACCACCTCCCCTCTCTCTCTCTCTCTCTCTCTCTCAGGGCCACACCACACCACTCACTCACTAACTACGGACACCCTCACCTCACCTCACTAAAGCTGCAAACCCAATCACTACCAAATTAACAAACATATCAATCCTCTTTTCACACTCTTACACTACTTTCATATCATCAAAATTACAAATGTTAAATATTTACTGTAGTACTATCATTTATCAAGCTATTTTTTTTTCTTTAGCCAAATGATAATATTTATCTCACGGATATTTATTCAGAAATTTAAAATAAAAATATTTTTATTAGAAGACAAAAATTATGATGTTTATAATTTTTTTATAATCAATATCCTACAAATATCAGTTAACAATATCCTTTTTTACTACCCTGGTATATAAACATATATCTGACTCTAACCCAGTCTTCTTCTGTATAACCATTATCATATAGCAATTACCATAAAGATTTATCACCCTGTCCATTTACCTAGCTATGATTTTTGTCTACAGAATTTATCTTATGGTAATATTGTCTATAATTGATTCTTATTTCTTAATTATATGACTTAATTACAATTACTTAAAACCTATAACAAATTGCATTCTTTTCATCATCTCTCTCTGTTTTTTTGGTGAAAATAGATATAATTTACTTTCTTGCAAATATCTCAAGCTTTCATCACCGTTCACGTTTTTCGTCCTTTTTAATTTTTTTTTTTATCTTTTACTCACTATCAATGATTTTTGTTTTTGCTGTACATAGTGACTCGATTTTTATTTTTGTGTGTTCTGTCAAATTGATTATCTGTGTAACATTTTTAATGAAAAAAAAACCCATCATTCAAGGCAGTTGATACCTTTCATTTCAGATTATTGAATTTTTTTACGGGCATTTATTATTATAGATACGACATAATCAATCATTTAATAAACATACTGTAGTCATGTTTCTTCTGTTTTCTCTTTAATTAAGGGAGTGACATATTTTATACGATAATGCCACTTAAATGCGAACTTAACTTCTTTATCCACAAAACCAACTTGTCCTAAATAAGCTAAGCAAGAAGAATTTGATTTCCTTAAAATCCCAAGTTGTTAATTTAATAGGGGTTGGGATTGGGATTGATATGATTCTAGCATTTTACATGATTAATTTGGCCTAAAAGGGTTAGAAGGGGGGTGTTTGTGGGGCTCAAGGTGGGGTCACTGGAAAGTAAACACGTGGCAGTCATGCGAAGGGTGATGATGCAGATCATATGGCATATGAATGAAAGAGAAGAGAGTGGAGAGGCACATGGGTGGGTGTTAGGTTCAAGGAATTCATGTGAGCACATGTGCTTTCTCCCCTTTGTTTTGTGTCCTGTGGGACCTTTTTTATGCTCTCACATCTCCCCTCCACAGCTCACAAATCACCCCTCCTCACTCCTTAACCACTTTGCATTTTCAGTCACACTTGTAAACTTTTTACTTTCACCTTTACCTCACCTCCTATCTCTTTCTCTCTCCAAACTCCTCTTTTGAATCTTACTAGTTAAGAATCCTTCAAATCTAATGTCCATATATATTTTATAGATTATTAGCAAGATGCATGTGTTTAGCATGTTATAATTGACCATAGATATCCTATTAGTGCTACTAAGATGATACTTTAATTTCCCGTGTTCTTGTAACACCCTCTAAAATCTATGGGTATAGCAATTGTTTGATTTTTTAAAAGAATAATTTAGTTTAACATTTTTTATTAATAATTATTAGACTAATATCATATTTTTATTTCAACCTCCTAGGAAGGAAACAATGAGCAATGAAAAAGTAATATAATTCTTTAATGTTATTATAAAAAAAATTATACTATAACCTAATTTAAAATATTTTAACATATTTTTAAGATAATTATTATAAAGACAAAATTTAGATACAAATCTATAGGTGTTATTTGTGTTGCTTTCTAATCAAAATTAGAGTTTCACTTCTATAATTCTTGTAACAAAAAGGATTATGCATTATTGGATAAAATTTAGATGCATGTTGTTTGAAGTTCTATTTCGATAATACACACTAATATTTAATGAAATTCTTTGTTATGCATATTATACGGATGAAACTCTATTATGATTAGAAAACAATAGGGGAACAATACTTTTGATACTGCATTTAAAGTTTGTTTATTATAAAGGATAAAATTATTAGAAATTTTATTGTAAAAGTGAAAAACATATATAATTATTATTTGTGGTAATATAAAATGTGGAAAATAAGTTTTAAAAATAAACAAAGTATCTAACATGATGATAACTTTTTTGGAGAACTAAGAGGTTAAATAATTAATATATCGAGAAAATAAGATTGATTTAAGAAATTATTGATATTTTATTAGAAGTAGTGTTAAAATTTGACTGTGTTTAGTGGTAGGATAGCATTAAGAAAACGAGAATTTAGAAGGGAGAGGGTAAAAAAATTGATGAGGGAGTGGTGTTGGTGTGTGTGGAGCGTGAAGGCCACCTCATTGCTCCAATCCAAAACTCGGGAGCTTCTTCTTCTTTGTGTTGTGAGGCCAAAACCAGTGGGACCAGCTTCGTTGGCATTGACATTTCTAGAGCTCAACAATAATTTAACATCTTCCTCTCCTTCCCTCGCACCTCATTCATATAACTCCCTCACACATTAACCTCCCTTCTCTCTCACACACATCACATTACTATTACTACTACTACATCATCATCATCATCATCCATGGAACAAGAAGATAACACTATCATACCCACATTCCTCAGAAAACCTGCAGCAGACCAGAACAACAACAACAACAACAACAACAACTCTCCCACCACCCCTTCTCACAAGTCTTTGCATGTTTTCCGCCGCAGCAGGAGGCGGTGGAGGAAGGAAGTGGCAGTGAAAGAAGATGAAGATGTTGATGAGGGTGATGACAGAGAAGAGATAGAGAGGAAGATTCATGCATTGCAGAGGATTGTGCCTGGCGGTGAGTCTTTAGGCGTGGACAAGCTCTTTGATGAAACTGCTGGATATATTCTTGCTTTGCAGTACCAAGTCAAAGCCTTGAGGGCTCTCACTGGATTCTTTGACAAGCTGGAGAAGGAGAAGACAAAGTTTGGAGGTTGATGATGAATGAATGAAAATGAATAATCCATGGTGATGATGATGATGGATTATGGAAGCAAGCAGCCTAGGTTAGGTTCTTTTGGTTTTTCCCACAGACCCCATTAGTTAGAATTTTTATTTTTTTATTTTCTTCTTTTAATTTTTATGTTTTCCTTTGTTGTACTTTTGGAAGTTGGGATCAAGGAAAATGTTTATCCCATGATCGGTGTTCTTAGATTTTTATTTTTTAATTTTTTTTTTTGAAGTTCTCATCAGTTAGTTCTTTCTTTCTTTCTCACTGTTTTCTTTTTTTCACGACTTTATCTATATATCTTGAAAGTTGATATATTATTCTTACGCCGCAGATTAGTGTTACAGAACCAGTTATTGATTTTGGGTAACCGTTGTAGGAATCTTATTAACCTGTTTCATGATCTGGAGTGGAGTAAAGTTAGAGTGGATGCAAGTGTATGACACATTATGGTGTGGCTACTTCGATGTACGTCGGCTGTGATAGGTTTTCTTTTTTTGTTCATCTTGGTCCAGTGGGCCACCCCTATTGGGTCTTGAAATCTGGATGGGATCAGACGTTTTTTTAAAGTAACATGGCACATACACATGTTGTCATTGATCACTTTCTCTTTTATTTTTTGTTGTGAAAACTTTGCTTTGTGTGGATTTTGGAATAGGGTTGCTTGACTTTTTTGGCAGTTAGCCATTACTACCACAGTAACTTAGACTGAGAATGCGGTATACAGGAAAAAAAAGACCCCCACTTGAAGGGTTGTAAATTTCACATGGCTTCTTTCTCATCGGAGGATAACATGATCTTCCATAATTTAAGGCAAAAAGGCACACATTGGCGATGATAGTGTTAGCCGAATCATTGTACAGCCATTAATTTGTTGGAGATGCATCACTCTTAACCTTCTTGATTCTTACCTTGTGCATGTACTATTTCAAATATGGAGCATAGCTTACAAATAACAACGAGTCACCAACTTTAATATGTTTGCTTGCATTTTGAGAGAGAGAAAAAAAAGTAGTGGAAAAAGAAGCTCTCTTTCTTTCAAAGTTAACAATCTCTGCTTCTGAAAAAAGAAAAATGTTTTCAATCAGTAAATTGATACAACAAAAAAAGTTGTTTCCTTTAATTTTAGAACATATTGTACATAGTATCATATATAATGTCAAATTTTTTATGTTCAAATAATGAAATTTTATTAAAAATGAAAAAAATGCAAGTAAAAAGTTGAGGGCATAATAATAAATACTATGAGATAAAACCAAGGCTGCTCTGAGCAATGTAGCAACTACTACAGCACAGGCACTCCCACTACAGTCACTGTTTTGGAGATCCAACAGAACACCACACTCTGGCAATCAAATTCCAGCATGCTTTTGCGGAAACTCTTATGCATTCTCCAATTGCCAACTTCCTGGAACAGTCACAGTCACAATCACAATCACAATCACAATGACAGCCACAGCCATCACAAAATTTTGGAGACCGAATCATGAAAAAGCTTATCATGTAGGCAGAAATTAACTTGGACGTATGACATTGTGCACAACAACAATATGTATCCATCACAACACATAAAGCATGCATCAACGTTGACAACATGCATGAGTTATCTAACTTCTATGTGACTGACTGTTACCCATCTGCATAACCACCAAATTTATCTATATAATAACCACCACCAGCATTGTAATGCCACCTCTACTGATGAAACAAAACTCTAAAGCTTTGTTCATGTACTATTCAAAGGAATTGGCAGGCAGGGGAGAGATTTTCCCCCATCTCTTCTTATATGAGTGTTAGTGTCACTTCATCCACATTATCAATGTAATGTTCTATGATTAATACACTGTTATGCAATTTTGTTTTTAAAAATTAAGTTTTAATCCAAAATATAATAAACTTAAGCATTAATTATTTATGCTTTAAATACAAACAGTATTTACATACGGGAATCAATACATTTCTTTTTTAAAACCTTTTTTCTTTAATCTAAATTTATCAGGTAAAAAATAAAAATTAAAAGAGAAACATTAATTTTTTTAAGTAATTAAGTTATTATCATTTTAACAAAAAATGATGGAGAATGAGATTAAAAAACAAGACAAATAATTTTTGTTTGCTAAAGAGGACTGAAGCCCCCAATTTTTTTCTTAATCTTACGTGATAGGACGCAATAAATATAAAACCATTTGCTTGGACTCAATATGTTGGATAACTTGGGGTTGAGACCTCTCTTGGGCTGGGGATGAAATAGTCGCAGAGGTAGAGAACTAAGTCCAATTTTATTTACTACTATTTTATATTAGATTTGGTTTTCTTATATGGGCATAAATGCCTTTTAAGTTCAATTTTTTTTGTCATCACTTTTTAAATTAAAAAAAAAATACAAGTTAAAATCTAAAAAAATATTATAATGATATGTAGAGTTAAGTTTGCATATATTGCAAGGTTGACAATTGTCATTTTGTTTTGTATATATGTTTATATCACGATGTTTTTGAAAATGTGAGATGTTAATATATGAAGTAAATAATAATCTAATTTATTAATAATATTCTCTCTCTAAATATAATTATATTATTTTCTTTTAAATGAGCTTTACCTTGTGAGTATGTATGTATGTTTGTTTATTTTTTTTGTTTGACTGTTTTAATGAGCTTAACATTGTATTCTTTAAAGATATTATATTATGTAGAAATCAAATTGAGGTCATTCTCTACTATCTCAATGTACACCCATTATTAGGTTGTTTTTAGTTTTATTTCTTGATGGATATATGACATGACATATATAAATAAATGGTGTAACATTCTCCCATCACGGAGAACATAACTTCAAATGTGAACCGTTGGTTGACTATGATCTCACTTTCAGAGCACTGCCTTTTATGAAGGAAAAAGGTGAAAACGAAAATGATAAAGTTAAAGATATTTTTGACGCATACACACCACTCAAAACCCTAGTCACACCCATTCCATAAAAACAAAGCTTTTTCTTCCTTTGCCACTTTCCCGGAAAATCCTCCTCATTTTTTCTGGAAAATTTATCTTCCGTTTTCTCGCTGACACCACCGCACACTCTTCACGCCTTCTCTCACTCTGTACTGTCCTTACCTTAGTCTTGCTCTTTGCTTTTGCTTCATAAGAATGTACCCCAACAATTATTTATTCATTTTTTTTATTTTTTAATTGTTTACTTCATTGTATAGTTTGATTCACGATTCGTTATTCTGTTACTTGGAGCTTATAATTAAATTCATTTTCATTTTACGCGGTGCAGTTTCGATTTAGATTTCGATTTCTGGCTTAATTAACCGTTTTCGGTGTTTGCGTTTTTTTCGTTGTTTGGCAGAATCTATTATGGCGGATGAAGGTGTTGCCAACGGCGGCGTCGATGATCAGTACGGCGAAGAATCGGCGACTAAGATCGCGGCGTTGCAACGCGAGCGCGACGAATTGGTGAGCGAAAACGCGGCGAGGAAGGAGGAGATCAAGAAGCTGACGGCGGAGCTCGACGGATTGAGGAGCGACGGTGCAGATAGGAGCGAGAAGATTGAAGAGCTGCAGAGAGAAGTAGCGCAGTCGCGTGATGCTGCCAAAGCGACGGAGGTTATCGCCGCGAGGGCGGCGGACCTGGAGACGGAGGTGGCGAGGCTTCACCACGATATGGTAGCGGAGATGACTGCGGCAGAGGAGGCGAGGGCGGATGCCGCTGAATTGAGGAAGGTTTTGGGAGAGACAGAGTCTAGGGTTGAGTCTCTGGAAAGGGAATTGGCAGGGTTGAAGAAGGTGAAGGCTGAGAGTGAGGTTAGGGTTAGGGATTTGGAGAGGAAGATTGGAGTTCTGGAGACTAAGGAAATTGAGGAAAGAAACAAGAGAATTAGGTTTGAGGAGGAGACTAGGGATAAGATTGATGAAAAGGAGAGGGAAATTAAGGGTTACAGACAGAAGGTTGAGGGATTGGAGAAGGTTGCTGCTGAGAAAAAAACAGAATTAGATGAGTTGGTTAAACAGAAATTGAGGTTGGAGGAATCACTTAGAGAATCTGAGGAGAAAGTGACTGGTTTGGAGTCCAGTATTCTTCAATTGCGTGAGGAAGCAAAGGAAGCCGAGAGGGTGATCATATCGCTGAATGAAAAGGCGGTGGAGACGGTTGAGACAATCGACAGAGGTTTGAATGGTGTACATGGTGAAGGGAAGAAGGGATTGAAGTTGCAGTGGCCAGTGGTGGCAGCAGGGTCTACAGGAGCTGTTGTTGCAGCTGCTGCTGTAATCTACGTGTGCTATGGGAAACGGAGGTGATTTTCTGTGTCGGAGACTGATCAAGAACAAAGGAACAAGGGGAATTCCAATGGAAGGAGGAAGGTGTAGAGGTTAGACATACCAGGTCTTTAGTAGTCATAGATTTGCTGCTGCAGTTTTGTTTGTCACAAAACAATGCTGCTTCTCTGGCTTTTGTTTTTGAAGCCTGTGAATTTTTTGCTCATCGAAGTTGGCATACTACTTGTTTGGTTGTTAGTTGCTTGTTATGAGGATCAAACCACTGTGTGTTGGATTTAATAAATAGGTTGCATAATTGAGATTACAAGTTTCTTTGTGTTTAGTTTAGCCCTTATTAGCTTGGAGGATAACAATGGCACTGCTGAACCCTTAGTTTAAGGTGGCACTTGGTAGTTGGTATCACCTTTGACAAGTTGTTCAGTTTCTGAAGTTGACTTCTGCAATTATTAGTCTTTTTCATGTTGATTTTCTCAGAATGTCTTTGAATGTAGAACCACAGAACCAATTATATGATGTTTCAGGACTAGCTGATGTCACTGATTTTTTCTTTTGTTATTGTTATAAACTTTTTGTCTTGCTTGGTGCCATTTTGGTTCTATTTAATGGGTTTGGAGAAACTGTTGCAATGTGCTCTGTGAGAGATGCTTTATCCAGTCCTGCTCTTCTTTTTTTCCTTCTTCTAACCTTATATCCATCGCATTTGTGGTTATTGTCTTCCGAAGAATTCTTATTTGGTTGAAAGTTTTTTTCAGTTGTAGTTGTAGGTGCCCTAGGTGGTGGGTTTGGTGTATGAAAGCGTGGCTTGCATTGCATCCTTGGTTTCCACTTTTTAATGGTTTCTGTTAAGTTGCCATACTATTAACCTTTTGCTTTAACTTAAAGAGACACAAGAGTTTATTTCGTGAATTTGAAGATCAATGCCAAACTTGTGTGGACTGCTATGCTAACGTTAGATAGATACTATTATTTAGCAGTTGCGGACAAAATCTGATAGATACTATGCTATTGTTTAACTGCTAGGAGGCGAAATTCTGTGAGCTCTTGCGTTTTTGTTGGGATTTATCTTTCGTTTCTGCAGTGTAGCGCATAATTTTTGGTTTTCCAACTTCAATTTTTATTAAGATCGACTCCACTTAATGCGTTCATGTTGTTTATGCGCGAAGAAAGTCTGTTTATATAAATCCCCTTAATCTGATGCTCCAATTTTGTATTTATCTATCTCTTAAGTTGATTCTGATGTATAAAAATCTCACATAAAACTATTTCTAGCGTGACAATCGACGATTATGCAATGTTGGAAGAACCCGGCGCGAGTTGCAACCCTTTATGATTCCCTGCTCTAGAAATTTGAACACCATATTCAACAAAATGATTTATTGGTTAGAAAAACGGTTCCTAATTGAAAAAGCTTACGTTTTACCTTGTTTAAAATTAAATGTGAAGACTCAACCAAGTAATATTTAGCTTAAATTTTTTTTTGGGTACTACATAATAACTTGCTTAAATATAAAATGAAATTAATTTTTTTTAAGGCGAACTAAAGTCAATTTCCCAAAATAATAAAAAAGAAAAATTAGCCACTATAAGTTGCATGATATTCATTCAGGTGGAAATAGCAGCCTTTAATTTTTGGGCCCCACACCAGGCAAGAACAGATCTTATCAATAAGAGAACCTTTCAGTTGCACTTCGTTTAGATGGCTGACACTGCGTTGATGCATTCCGCACACCAAAAACTTATAGTGTTTAAGCTTACAATATCATCATCACTACTTTAATAAATTTCTTTTAATATTAGACTATTTTAATAAAATTTCATTTTTTAATAATATATCATTATTTTAATTATTGCACTATTTATTTTAATTTTTAATGAAATATTTGATCTTTTTGAACAAAAAATGATAAAATTTCAAAGTATACTATAACATAATCTAACCTATAATTGAAAAAAAATCTCATAAACATGCCCTTTTACGTTATTTTTTCTTCCATTTATAACTTAATTTAACAACTAATTTTAATAATATTAGTAATTTCAATATAATAGCATAACAATCAGTTAAAAGTTTCTAGCTATAAAAATTATTTTTTCAACATCTAACTAATTAACTATTTGACCAAATTTAATGGACAAGGTTTTTTTAATCATATTATTTGTACTAAATATTTGTTAATTTTGTCAATGACTAATCTCCGACAGAGAATCTAATTGATCACTTTTAGAGGTATGCTCTCCTTTTAATCATATTTTTTCATCTACAAGACTTAACTCAAAACCTTACTTAAAGAAACCGATTCTAATATCACTTATACCAACAACTTGTTAGTATTTAATAGCAAAGTTTGTTACAACTTTATAGCTATTATAGTATGTGCTATGTTCCATTTCTAAAGTTGTGACCAAACTTTATAGGTTATATTTCCGTTGTGTATCTAGTTGAAATACATAATGGAAATTTGCCATTACATCTGCAATTAAAAAAAATAATCCCAAAGCTCGAGCAAGATGTGGCGACCGAAGAGGAAAGGGGCAGAGAGTGGGGGAAGGGACAAGAGGGATAAGTTCGACAAAATTGTCTAAGAGCAAAAGGAGTTTGAGAAGGAGAAGAATGAGGTGTTGAGGAGTATGGAGAAGAAGTTTAAAGGAGTTTTTAGGCTACAAAGGGGTCAAAGATGTTGACAATTGGACACAAAATTTAACTCATAAACACACACACACTTAAGCAGCGAAAGATAAAATAAGAGAGCAAATAAATTCTACACAAACTCACTCACACAAGGGAGGAAGAGACTTTGAATTTTACAGACTAAAATCTTGAAGTTTCTATAGGCAAGCAAATGTTACATGATGGTGGCCTTTCATAGGCAAGCAAATGGCGGTGCAGAAAAAAATAATGGCGTTTCAATCCAATTAGCTACTAGAAGTTTCTATATGTTTCTTTCTAGGCAGATGGAGAAAAATCTTGAAAGTGGAATTGCTAGCAAAAAATAATGACGGTGTAATACTTTCCAGGGGGATGGAGAAAAAAAAAAGGTGAGAATAACAACCCGTGTAAGGCTATAAGTATTTGTGTTTCTTAGATAGTCATGCTCCAAACATTCCCTTCCTCTCTGTCATCCCGATGAATGGAAATAAATCTACGTGACAATCACCAACCAAACATGCGACAACTTAATTTATCCTTTGAATGTGTCATTTCAAAACAATGACCCTTGTCTTTGGTTTTTGTAGTTCATTTGTTTAGCTCTTGGCCTTTATAAAAGGCGTTTCTATCTCTATAATATAAGCCTACAAAACTATGGGAAGAAGAATGAAGTGACACCTGAACTTACTTCGTATATATCATAACGTGGTGAATGTAAGATAACTTTTGATAATAAATTCTAGTTCATGGAAGTTTACAATTTGCCACAACTAAAATGTACCATACATTTTGTCGTTTTTCAAAAGATATAATGTTAACCACTCTTACTCTGAAACGAAGCAGGAAAGCAAAGCAGAACATGCCCCTTAATTTGAGGCTCAAAGAATGCATGCAGAACAGATTTTGTCTCCTTAGAAAGGACACCCTCACAGCCTATGATTGTGCAATGCCTCAATAACCTTAGCTCAAGGTCCAACCTTTTAAGATGCTCTGCCCTGTAATATTAAAAAATCAAATAACGATTCACAACTTAGAAAATGGCCCTAAAGCAAAGCTAATTAATTTTGACAAATGAACAGATACTTAAATTTGGCTATTGGCAATTTTCAGGTCAGGAAGACCGAATCAATTTTATTACAAATTTTTCTTAAAATATCATCTCAACATTTAGAAATTTGACATGACTTGGGCTTTTGACTCTTGAGGAGCATCAGTGATTATAACGCATATATCAATATCCCTTGAAATAATTGTTGAAACCAATCTACCATATTAGTACATTGCTGCCAAATGGCACTTAAAGAACAATTGAATGCCTGTGGTCACTAAAAATTTCAGAACCGAAGTCTTGGCCAAATAAAAAGATATACATTATTAAATAATCAGTATAAAGATTAGCATGACTTTTAAGATAGTTATAAGTTATTATTAAAAGCTAACAAATTTATTATATACTCTAATTTATAATTAAATAATAATGTAATTTTACATTACAAGTGTATTTGGTTAAAAATATAAGCTGATAACCAGCCATGTTAGCCATATTGACATAAAATGAATGCTAGATTGGATTCAAAAGCATGATAAAATTTCAGGCAAATAATTTTCAATTCTTTTCTTGTTTAGAGGAGGTACTTTCATTGCTAATATGTAGGTAATTGATACACAGTTGGACTCCTACTTCTGTTCAACACTGACATAATTGATAATGAGGCTGCTTAGCATCAAGTTTTTATTTGCATAACAGCTTATCATTCTCCTTGCAATGTCCAAATAATTTGAAAATTCACTAATTAACGCCATATTTTGCAGCTAATGTAATCAAAACAATTTTCTGATACTTGAATCGAAACAATTTTAAGTCTTATTCTACCGACAGTTTGAAAGGCCAGGGAGTTGTAAAATTTTGTTTGAGAAAGCACAACAGCTCTAAAGTGTTGTTATTTCCATATCATACCTTTATTTTTTTTTGTTTCAAACTTAACAAGACAAAAAGCAATAACAGGATTCTGATGCCAACTAGACTATTCTCTTTAGTGGGTTACGTAAAGTCTTAAAATAAGGAAAATGTATAATTTGTATGCCTTGGGGTCTCCAAGTCAAACCTTGAAATATTCCCATTAGGTTTTTATGTTATTATAGGGACAGTTAATACTACTTCAGACCCAATTAATTAAGCTGTATACCATTTAGCATTTAGGTATAAAGTTCAACTAGATGCTCATTCAAGAAATTGTACAAAGAAAATAAATCACTTTTATGAGCTGAATTAAGTTTCATATTTGCCCTTTCAAATATCTGATTCATCAGTTATTTAACATTTATTTTTGGTCAAAGAAAAAATGATCCTTGGTTGAGGTTTACTCACCTTGAATTATCTATCACCACCCCTCATAATCTCAAAGAGTCCGCAGCAACTCTTCCAAGAGGTGTTTTCCCTTTGAGCCACAGGGACAATGGTCTGTCACACCAAAAAGAAAAATGATCACTACATACGTAAATGCATATGAAATTACAAAAGACAAACCTTATAATAACCAACACTTGCTTAGCATAAACTGAAATGTGTATATGAAACTATCATAAAGTGTGAATCACCCACCGGATTTTCAGTGCTTTCAGCATCGGGAACACTTGGTGATGGTTGAAAAGATTCCTTGGCACTTTCATAGGATGACTCTTCTTGACAACCTGATGGTTCCTCAACTTTCTCGTCCAAAGTTGGCTCCAAATCCAATGATTTCTCAATTATGGTTGGAGCAACCTGGTCACTGTCATCTGATTTTAGAACACTTGTTTCCTCTGAAGCCACATCAGTTAGAGGCAAAGAAGAATCACCATAGACTTCATTTGGTTCCTCACTCTCTCTAAGTAACTTATCTGTCACAACTGAAGACAAAACATCCTTCTCCTCTCCACCAAACATCATGGACTTAAAAAATGTTTCAACCACAACCACTTCAGTTTCTCTTAGTCCCTCATTTCCTGAAACTGAAAAAAGCTCATTATTGTTCTCTGAAAAGGGAAAATCTGTTTCCTTCACCTCATGATTATCCACAGCTAGATCAGATAGAAAACCTTTCCCTTTCTCTTTCTTCAGTTCCAACTCTATAGTATCTGATTCCATTGTATTCTCAACTTGAGCATCTTTCACAGTATCAGGCTCAAAAGTCTCACCAACTGATTCAGAAACATCTTCTTGTACATCTTCAACTTTGCCTGACTCAACCAGCTCCTTATTCTCCACACTTTGTGGTGCCTCTTCTTCATCAACTTCAACAACCACCTTCTTATCTTCACCGGAAGTTTGTGTTTCTACTTTGTGGCTGTCTTGTAATGTTACATTGAGCGATCCTTCCATTTTCTGGCCGTGGTTTGGTGAAACAGCTGCCCCTGCAGTTAAAAAACAAGAATGACCCTCTGTTTATTCTATTCGACTACCACAAAATATACAATAGCCTTGGCAAATCAAATCGGTGCCAAACTGGCGATGAACCTTTTTCCTTCCTTAAGAAATATAAGACCAAAGTAGCCTAAACCAGTTGGTGTTAATTGTTATTGAATGAAAAAACAAGAAAATTAACAAAAAAATAACTTAATAAGATTAAGGAAAGTAACAACAAAAAGCATAGGATACCCAACAAGGATGTACAAAGAACAGATGGACATAAAGAAAAAGAGGACACACACAACACAAGTAGGTGGGGATGGTAGATGGAGAGAGTAATAGTGATTACCTTGGAATTGATCAGAAGGAGGAGAATGGTGGTTGAGAATGGTCAAAGTTTTAAGTTTCTTGGCTTGTTTTGCTTTCCTTCTTGAAGCCGGAGGCATGGACGCTGACTGGTTGTTCCAGAGAATGGTGGATGAAGATTGGTGTTGGCGTCAATGCCAATGGTTATACTGTAGTGTATGTGTCAGTGTGACTTCTCTTTCTTTTTTTCTTTGCTTCTTCTGTTTACTTATATAAAAGAATAATAAGTGCTTTTAAATTGAATTGAAACGCTCATGGAGGGAACTCAAGTGATGATGAAACGTTACGGCTACAATCATCACTGCCTAATAAAGGAAGTGCCTCAACAGTTCCATCTCAACCTGAAGTATATTTGTGTGTGTGGGCGTAAAGATGTGTACTATGTTATGGATTGCTTTGTTATTGTTACCTTAAATTTTAAGAGAGTATTAGTACCTTTGTATCCTAAACCAATAAAAAAAATAATTATTCATATATTCATATCACATCATAAATTAATTAAAATTTAATTTATGGTATTTTAAATTTTTAACTACAAATTTATTTCAAATTTTAAAAATATTAAACATGAAAAATATACAAATGTAAATGGAATGGGCAACAAAGTAATTATAATTTTTAGGGATCGTTTAGGGATTAAAAAATATAAAGATACTAAAGAATAAGTCATTATTTATAAGTACAAGGTTACAACTTATAATTTACAAATTTACAAACAATAAGTCACTTTCTCTTTAATTATAGTATTTGTAAGTACTTGTGAGTTGTAACAATATTAACCTTTACTTGATAGCAACAAAGAAAAGTTTTCCATTACTGATTAACCTTTCAGCATTGTAATGTACCGGAATGTAAATCACATTTTGGAATAAGGTGCAAGAAGCAGGTCCGGTGGTGAAAGAAGCAATTACCCCATCTATTTACCCATCTTCACTATTATATCATTTAATCACAAATTAAACTCTGTACAAAATTAATTGCTTCAGCGATTCAATATGTATGATTTTTAATTTCATAAGCTTAGTTCATGCATTTTTTTTTTCGTTTTTCAAAATTTCAAATTCTCTTTTTTAGTTGAGGTGAACATATATCATGATCTTCTGACTCTATCAAAATTGATTTTTTTTTTAAGTGGGTATCAACTCTTATATGCACTCAAAGGATCATTGACATGCGTAATTAAGGTTAATAACATAAGCAATATTAAAAATGTATTTAACTTTTTAACAGTAGATGTCAACGGTTGATTCACTTGATTGAGAAAAACAACGTATTTGTGGATTTAATAGACAAATGAAATATTTTCACAAAGTATCAAGTGTTACAACTTTCAAAGACATCTTCAAATTAAAATTGTTCAGCCAAGAAGTTTAAATATTCATCGTATATATAATAAAGCAATTAATTGAACATTTATACTTTTCTAAATTAATAAAAAAATTATTCAGTATACATATAATCATGCATGCATGGTTTATATGCCCACGAGCAACATTTATTCGGAAGTCAAGTGTGTTTATTCTTGCGGCATTCAGATGGAAAACCATGAGCAAAGCGTATGAAATCACGACAATAATCGTAAACAACCCATCTTGAATGGATCTCTTTGAGGTGCTTCCTGATTTGAGCATCAAGACCTTTGTTTCTTCCACCGTTGAAACCCATGCAAGATGACCCCTCTGGTCCTGCAATGCACGCATTCGCATTGAAATTTCTGAAACCTGCTATGAATGGAGCTTTAGACCAATCAATCTTAACCTTCCCCCCTCTTGTTGCCCAAAAGTCTCCATCCCATAAAGTTGCATAAACCTTCATGGGTTGACTTGTGGGGAATGGAACACCAATGTTCTCCCTGTTGTGCATCACTCTTATGGGTATGTTATCCACCAAGATTCTACAAACACAAAAAAACATACATATTTAGTTATGTTATATGGCACCACAAGTAGATTTTTACAAATTTATCTTGTTACTTGCATATTTGAATAAATAGTAATTTCACTAACAATCTAAAAGGTTTTTAAGCTATGTACAAAAAAGGTTTATGATGACAAGTGTATATAAATTAGATTCTTAGTTTTATACATATTTATTTTTCTACTTACATTATGCGTTGAGGGTTCCAATCAATGGAATAGGTGTGGAAGTCTTGTGTAGGATCAAACCAAAGATAGAACTGTATCTCACGACCCCCAGTACCATTGGCATAATAATTGGTTGAAAGAATATGTGGATCACCGGATAAGTTGCCCAAGAACTCTAAATCAATCTCATCATGGTTTGGCCCTTGAGAGCTTAGCTGCATATGAAATAGTAATATGTATGAATATAGTGCAATATATTAATTATATATGTGTATGTTGTAATGTGTTTACGTGTGTGCGTGCATGCATAATGGATAGGAGAGAATAAGCAAGTGAATGAATGGCTAAATTGGAACAAGTCGTACATAAAATGTAGTGACAGTGCCTGCAGAATTGTCTGGTATAAGCTTCATTTGCATGTCAAATCGTCCAAACAAGTACTCATTCTTGGTTGCTATGCCCGAGCCAGAAGATTTGTCCATTGCAAGGGACATGTTTGACCCTCCATCTTGTATGTTAGCTCGATTATCTCCAAAGAGAATGTTAAAATCAGTGTAAAAATTCCCACCCAAAGCAAATTTTGTTGTTGAGGCTAAGCAGAGAGAAAGCATGAATAAAACATATGAAGAAGCCATGTTAATTTGATCATATGAAAAAAATATGAATCCGACTAAGGTATTTAAAGCAAAGTTGCATTCACGGATTGAGATGATAACAGTAAAACACAGTGGATTCATATCAATTTAGCTGTCAAAGGTGGTTGCGGTAATTGCCTCAAGCGCAATATTGTTGTCACAGTTACAGGTCAATACCTTAAAATAACAAAATAAAAATAATTTTTTAATAACAAAAAGTCTAATTGGATGAGAGTTGGTTTTGCTAGCAATTTTTCTTTTTGGGCTTTACATGGTTGTGTCTTGACAAAATTACACCAGTGAAAGCCCAAAAGAAGTTAATACTAAAAAATGTAGTATGGGCTGGACCTGAATTAAATCCTCCTTTTCAGGATTTTGTTTCTGCATCCGGCATATTTCTTCCTGCACCAAGAATATTTCGAGAAAACCAAAAATACCCTTACTTATAGCTTATACGAATTGTGAATCCATATGAGTCTTACCGATTATCAATTTGTGATCCATAAAAAAATTATATATGTAAAAAAATATTATTAATTAAAATTAATTATGTAAACTTATGTGTATTAAATATATATTAAAAATTTTGGTGTTATATATAGTGATATTAATTATTTTTAACAATTCGTATAGATGCTACACAAGGATATTTTGGTTTTCTCAAAATATGTTGGGTTAGGAAAAAAATCTCGTTTTTTGTTAAGGAGACATCCAGCAGGATAGATTAAATTAAAAAAATTAAGTCAACAGTAGGAAAATGGTTTAAAGAAACAAATAATACTAGTATAAAAATTGCGGTAAAGTATTGACCATCGATTATGGTAGACGTAAACAAAACTACGTAAGTTATAATAAGTAGGTGGTGATGGCGGCTGAGTGTGCGCTAAATTTAGCGCCCCTTTGGCTCGATGAGTTGAGATAGGAAAATCATTTTTGTACGCTATTTTTATATTTTATCTGCATTACTGTTTTTACATTAATTAAAGAAATTAAAAACTCTGTACAAGAGTTGCTTCATGTGCAGCATATATGTCACGATCAAGTAGTTATTGTGCAGTGGTAGGTGTCAAATAATGGTGGTGGTGGTGAGCTAGGTGCCCCCAGTGGGTGGCATCTGAGATAGACCATCTTAACTTTCTTCACGTTCACAACAGTGCACTCTGCCACATATCATTATTCAGTGCCGTGCAATGCATATAGTCAAAACTCTAAACTGTATCAGAATTCAGAAAACTTCCCTGACCCACATCTAAATGCACTGCTAAGTCGTAATATCAATCAATTGGTACATCTGGATATTATTATTTGACCTTGGCAACCAAAGCTACGTGTCTTTTACATTAATGCGAGGGCTTCTCATTCTTACAGGGCATACTCAATAAATACCCATAATTCCTTTGGTCACGTACGTGTAGCAAAAAAGTTTATGGGTTATTTTAACATGCTTTAAGATTTCTTAGTTTGGCAATCTCAAGCTTGAACATGTTGTGGATCATCAAATGTCTGTGTCTTTCAAGCTTAACTTCCAGAGATTGTGGACTGTTCCATCGTGAATTATACAACTTAGTAAGCATTTGTGCTTTTAATTATTAAGGCGTTTGAAATGTGGACTTTCCGATATATCAAGCTAAAGTCCTCTTCTTTCATATTTGTTTGACGTTTGAGGGACTGTCAACTGTCCAACTGAGGATGGATGGACATCTAATCATTGGATCCAATATAATGGTCAAAGGAAAAATACACTCAATAAATAAGCATGACTCGTATTTGATCATATCAAAACTCGAATTTGATAATATGAAATCATGCATATTACATATTAAAATTGGTATCCAATCCGCTATAAGTTAATATTGTAAAGTTAAATTAGATCCATAATTCACTTTTTTTATATATAGTAGAACTCATTTGAATTTTCCGAGTTAATAATATACTTTAGAACGAATCAATATGTGTAAGCGTTACAATATTTATATCATAATCTTAAACTCTCCAACAAAATGAGTACAAGTACATTTTCTTTTTCTTAAGTTAGGAAACTAAATAAAAATACGGTCAATTCTTTTAACTTTTCATTTTACATAAATTATTTATACTTTTAATTTATATAAATTTTCTTCCATTTTACAAATATTTATATTTAAATATAATATTTATTTTCATATTATTTATGTTATTCTAATATAAAAAATCCATTTAAAAATTTAATATTTTTTCCTATTAATAGTTTCAAATTGTACAACCTTATAAGTAGTTAATTATAACGTGTATACAATAAAAGGGAGTTTGTATAATGTTTTAATTAAGAAATAGAAGATTTTATGTAATTAGTCAAAATATGTAATAAGGGTACTCTTGTTTAAAGGTTTTAAGTTTGTGTATCATATTCAGAAAATCAGAGAGAATTTATGTAGGTTTTAAACATAGAAAAAAATGTCTAAAAAATACAAAATAGAAAGGAAATTCGAGTAATTTACTGACAAAATGATATAATACTTTTATATGTAAAATACAAATATAAAAATATTTTCTTAAGCCAAATAATTCTTTAAAATGGTTTTATTTATTCTAAAAAAAGGTATTCTCATAACTAGAAGCCATGATACAACCTTGATGCCTACAATCATTTAAGTGGGTTCAATTACTTCTATCTCTTCCAACAAATTTTTCTCCATATACATAATTATAGAATGAAACCCTATAATCATGTTTAAGGAATTCAGTTGTCCATCAACCGTGTTGAATATTTTAAGTATTTTTGCATTTGGTTCTCAGTGATAAGCATATGTTTGTTCGGTCATACTTTGACCACCAGTGCATCCGTTTTCTCTTCTCGGTTGTGTTTTGATATTTAATACTTGATGGTGGTGACAGGTGAGGAAGCTAGAGACTTCCTTTCTAAATTGTAAACGTGTTATCTTTTGTAATACACCACTATGTTCTGGTTTGCTATGTATTCATACTATATGTGAAAGACCATGTGAGTTTGTCTATTATAGACATCGTCCTTGTAACGTATAACTTATATCATATAGTCATGGATGAACGTGCCCACTTCATTAATTTCCATCTTCATCCTTGTTTAATTAAACATCAGACGGTTCTAAAAGATTAAGAATTTGATAAATTAAAAGAAGCATTACAAATCACGTCTTTCATTAGTTACTAGTTTTCGCAGTTTTTTTATGTCAGCCATTTACTTTGGAAATGATGAGATGTACCTAACACCGATATCTTTTCTGGAGTTGTGATCTTCAATGGATTTGTTTCCCATAACATACATTCTTTTTAACTGCTAGTATATTCCAAAGATGCTGCTCATGTGCATCTTTTATATTATGTTCCGAAATTTCTTCGAAATCGAGTCGAAAACTTGATCCATACCCAAGTAAATAACATGTGCAAACGCCTCAATTCAAGGACAGCATACGATAGGAAACAAAATAATATTAATTATTGCCTTATTGGTAATGTCAATGTGTTCCAAGAGTACAATTTGTTATATGGTAAAACAAATTCATTTTGAGGTTGTATCATGTATACTTGGGAGAAATTCTGATTGGCATTCCAAGGGAAGGGAAAGGCAAAGGGTCCATGGCAACTGGCTCATCTGGATGGAGTAAGAACCACTCATATTGGGTCACAACATAGTGCACAAAGATGAGGATATTTAACCTAGCTAATTGGTACCCTGCGCACACTCTTGGCCCCCCTCCAAAGGGAACAAATGCATATTGGGGTACTCCCTCCTCAAACCTACTAGGGTTGAAACTCATAGGATCCTTAAAATACTCTTCATTGTAATGTGTCCCATATGTTGTCCATAGCACCTGAGAAGAGCCACAAAACAAAACCCCATGTTATATGATTTATTTCAAAATTGACAAATTATGAGATATGCATGCATGGATTCAATCTGTATAAGAAGGAAAGAAGAATGTAGTATTCACCTTCCATCCTCTAGGTATAATGAATCCTTCATATTCAATATCAGTGATAGCCTTCCTGAAAGAACCAAATATTGGAGGGAACAGTCTCATACTTTCTCTAGCAACTTGCCAGGTATACTTCATCTTCTTTATGTCCTCCAATGTGAGATTCTCACCCCGGCTTTTGTTGCTCATTATAGCAACATGTTCTGCATAAAATTAAGTACTTTCAAGTTTCAATTATCAACCCTAAATACTTTTTTGGATAATTTAAAGAGAAAATAGTTTATGCACTCACATGCAATTTTTTTATAGTTGCATTCAATTACAATTTGATATTTATGACAAATTTATTGACTTTTATTATAATTATTTTAAAAATTATACCTATTATGATTTTTTTTATTAATTATTGGTTAACAGTGTAAAAAAATTATAGTGTATAGAAATTAAACTCTAATTTAAATATAATGTTAGAATTAGAATTAGATTACCTTGAAGAAGTTTTCCAAAGCAATCAGGATGCTGAGCCAACATCTTGAATGTCATAGCAACAGCAAAAGAAGTGGTATCATGAGCTGCAAAAACTAGAAGCACCACATTGTCTATGACCTCTTTTTCACTGATCTCCCCTTGGATCATCCCAGATACCAATTTGGACAGCAGCATTCCATCTTGTTCTCTTCCCAAGCTTCCTTCCATTTCCCTTCTCTTCTCTCTCACCACTTTGACCAACATCTTTTCTATCTCCACCCTGGCCTTCTTTGCTCTCCAAAATTTAGAACCTGGAAACATAACTGCTGGAGAGAAAACTCCTTCCAACACTCTTTCAAAGGTATCTAGCATACCTGGCTCCACTTTGATCCCCAACAAACACTCGAACACTATGCTAAAACTGAGGACTTTTGTTGAACGGTAAAGACTAATCTTTTCTTGCCCCTTCCAGTTTGTAGCTAAATGAAACTGAACAGAATTGCACAGTTTTGGAACTAATAGCTCAAGTCCAGCATAACCAAGGCTTGTGCCAATAACACCGCGGAGGAATCGGTGCCTTCCCCCATCTTTCTCCATGATAGAGTCCCTTCCCATGAGCTCAACTGAGGAAGAAGGCCAAGAGCTTTTCACCAACTTGAATTCATTAGACAACAAGAATTTGTTGGCCTCAGCTCCATTCACAACCACAGTTGGAGACCCCATTATCCTTGTTCTGAAGATCCTCCCATGTTTCAGAATGCGAGGATGGACAAACTCTTCAAACAATTGGTTTCTCCTTTGTGCATTGAAGAATTCCATGGTCTCCCCTATCAATGGAAACCCCATTTCCCCTGGTGGCAGATTTCTTTTGTCTTTGTAGCATTGTTTGTGCCTCAAGAAATTGAAAGAGACTAGCAAAAGTAGAAGGGAAAACAAACCCCACAAAATAAAATACACAATATCCCCAAACATTGGTGAACTTGTAAAGATCAAGGACTTTGAAAAATTTAAGCTCATGCCTATAAATTGTTTTAAGATTCTAATGCTACTTCAGCAAATTTTTATAGGAACTTGTGGTTTGTGGAAGAAGATGAATGAAGTCAAACCCAAATGAATTTTACGATTATTATAATGTTGATCATCCTTGAAGTCAATTCCTTCCTAATAAATTTCTAATTTGTGACAAAAAAAAAAAGTAATACCATAGCACCACAGCTTGTGTGAAAAGAATACTATGTAGGATTCTTTTCTGTAATAGATTCATTGTCCCAAAAGAATGACACGTAATCATCAGTACATACCTGAGAAATTCATGATGGAAAATAAAAATAATTTTTCTCTTGATGGTCAACGCTAGAAGCTTTTTAGTTACCCAAGAATCCCTAAAAATCTGGTGAAGTCTCGTTGTTTTATGTGACTTTGGGTCCTGTTTCAGTCATCATGATTGCTCATTATTGCAGCAATGTAAATATTGATTGGTTGTCTGATGGTGCAGAATCACCGTCTCTGAATCTCAACTTTACAATATCTTCTTAAAGTAATTAGAAAGGTAGGCTGATCATGTTGGAGATAATGTTGTTTGTAATCGCCTGAACACAGTGGTTGAACATTTTAAACAAAGTTTTCGGAGCATGGCGATAAATTAAATCAGCATCATTCCCATGCATTTTAGAAAGCTGGATTTTGTGAATTTATTGCTTGCTGGAGGATGTTTAGCATAGAAGGTTCATCATTTCATATGTCAAAGGAACCAAAAACAAGCTGTGAATGAATTGTATACAGTTGTTCTTTCACAAGAAATATTATGATTACATTAATAACAAGATATGTATTTGCTCAATGCCACCAAATTTTGACTCGTTGTTAGATTATTACTATATCGACCATCGGGCTAAGATTAACAAATTGTTTACACCATTTCATATGCCAAAATTTGTCTTTCTTTTACATTTAGCCCTTGATAGATTGTGGATGATCCAAAAGAGACTTAGGCCGCACATGGGGCCAATTGACTATGCATTCAACATGCCTTTAAACAGATTAATGAGATAAATCAGGCTTTCAAAAGGCCCAAAAATATAAGCCTATGATAAATAATATAGTAGGCCGAGGCTTTAGATCTTTTAAGTCTCGTTCGCTCACCAAAAACACTTGACACAAGTGATAATAATTTATGTTTTTTAATCAAGTTGTTCAAAGTTCAAATGTTAGACCTTAAAAAAAGCCTTGTTTAGATCTATTTCTATTCCAACAACAATCAACCACAACTTTTTGAGAGAATTACCTCTATTATTCCCTATGATTTCACTAAACAGGAGTATAATTTTGCTGTTAAAATAGAAGCAAAAGTAAACCTGGTTTTAGTCATGGAACCTTGCCTATGCTGGCTCCACAACAACTACATTCATAAACCAAATTTCACTCTTAAGAACTCTTCTATTTTGGCAAGTATATAAAAGAAACTTATTAACAACTCTATGGTCGTTCCAATCTGGTATAGTAGTAAACTCGTGGATTCTATCACAACCATATGGTAACCACCGAAACATATTGCCAATGGATTGAGACTGTGAACTTCGAAGGAAGCAACAACTTTTATGTTAGGTGGGAAGCTTCCTATAGACATAATTGTTAGCATGTGATAGACTCAGAAACTTTAGACAGTTGCATTCAATACGGCCAAGACTTAATTATCATACTTGTGCAGATCAGACGATCGAGAACATTATTATTTTTTTTTTATCATAATATGTTAGATAATTAAAATGTGAGTTTAGATCTAACTTAATTTCAAAAGGTTAACTCAAAAGATGAGGGTTATCCCTAACTTGTATAATCTTATTTGATTTTATCTTTAACAGATGTGAGAATTGAATTTTTTTCTAATACACCCCTTCAGTCTTAGTATTTTCTGGGCTTGTACGTGGATAACAATGGTGGGTGACCTTTTGGATCAATCTTGATACCATCAGGTATTTTTATGATGTGAGTTTATGACTAATTCAACATCAAAAACTAATTCAAGGAGTGATGATTATTCCTCATTGATATGCTCTTACTTGAACCGATGTAGAACTTGAATTTTTTATTTTAATAATATATCATAAACAAATAAGAAAAAAAAGCCATAAAATAATTAATGTGAAGAAAAAAGATAGAGAAAAGAATGTTTACTTCCAATCCTAATCCTAAGGTGAAATATTCAAGGTAGAATTTGAAATTTTCAATAGTCTTTTATGAACTAGTGCAAAGCAAACATGCACTTAAACTCTAAACTCTAGAGTAATTACTTGCAAGACTCTACTATGGAAGTCAATGTATGTCATAGATGGTGAAGTAAATTAGAATTTGAGTGTGCACTTACATGACTCTCTTCGAGCTAGGATGATCATTCTCATGCAAGATAATGTGCGGGACAGTTAATCCCACAATCCGGGGGTGTTCATTGCTAATTAATGTTTCAGCATTTCACGTTCGTATGAGCTCTTGTGTAACTTTAAGAAAGGTTCTTTAGTGGTGACGAACATTAAACATTGTTGAGTGGTGATGAATTGGACTCATAAAGATTTTGGGTCACCATGTATACTCTAATCAAATATTCAGAGCAAGATGGGTCTAGTAACATTCCAGAACAAATAATATTATAAAAATATTCTAAAAATAATGTCATGTAAATAACATTACTTTTTCTATGCACATGTAAATTTATAATTAAAAATATGATTTAATAGTGATTCTTCCGTTAATAATTAACATAACGGATACACCTATGGCCTTGTTATTTATTAGTCATCTTCCAGCCTCACTTCACCCCGAGATTTGTCCAACACCTGTAACCAATCTTTGAGGAATTATTAATTGTTTTAGAAGGGTGGTCCTTCACCAATGTAAAATGAGTTATTTCTAAGAAGTTTATGCAAAAATCAGAAATCACCTTTCTTTTAGTAGATTTTTTCGGACTTGAATCCACTAGTATGTTGGATTTAAATTTAGTTAAATATTTTGTTTGTTATGTTTCATAATTAGAATATAAAATAACTCTCTTATTTAATTAAAATGTAGGTAATGAATTTAAATGAGTGTCTACCTATACACAAAGTACTATACGAATAACGAATGCTAAAATTATTAGCTATATAAAAATGAATTGGAGATGAATAATTTTCTAAAATACTACAGGTATATGAACATATACTATATCACTCTAACGAATGGAAAGCACTCTCTCCAGAAATTCATATAGAAAGGCTTATGTTTCATGAATACTTATTTCAAACAGAGAAGGTGCTCCTTCCAAAGTCCAAACTGTATGTTTTTCAAGACAGCAGGCACTGAAAAGTCAAAATCTAAACTGAAACTCCAGCAAATGAAAAGGTGTTTCAATGTTATCCAGCCTGTCTGAATAATATTTTCAAGTTTCTTACACGTAAATAATGTTCTTCAAAGTATTTCACAATTTGCTTCTCAAAATGCAACACAAGAAACTTTATTTGGTAACTAAATTAACAAACACAACATAACTAACAGATCTAACACAATAGTATAAAACTCAATCAATATTAGATTCCGAGAAAATGTTATCCTCAAGTGGTTCATCCAATGCATAGCTCAAGGGCCAGTAAGTGTACGTTCCTCTGTTTGTGGCCGAAATTTTTTATGTGGCCACTGTTTATGTACATTTGCAATTTTTGAGTTTTTTTTTCAACTTTACATAAAATCAATTTTGAATATACGTGTCATGAAGTAGTAGGACAATGAGAAAAATCCAAATCCTTATTTCTGTCCTATTGATGAAGAACAATAGTATACAAATCCAAACTTCAACGAATGAACTCAGAAATGTCCCTCCCGTAGCAGCTTTCCCAAAACAGTAAATCCATGAAGAGTTCACAACTCCATTGATGAGAGAGACTTTCCAGTTCCTACTTCCACAACCATGGATAGCATTTTACTTCCTTACAAACAAATAGACAACAGTTTTGTTGTTTCTATTTAGTCCATATGCGACAGCTCATGGCTAACTTGTTTTCCTCACTTCCTATACATAGACACATTTATTTAAGATTTAATTATAAAATCTGTTCTCATATTTTATCTATTTTTTTCTATTTTTAATTGATTATTTGCTTTTTCTAATATTTCAAAATTTATTATCTTAATCCCAAAGTTAATTAATATTTTCTTAAAAAATAAAAATTTAATTTTTTTAAAAAGTTGACTAGACTAAAAAATTTATCAATATTTCCTTAAAAAATTAAAACTGAAAAATGCTTAAACAAAGATTAGAACTATAATTTTTGGAGTAAATGACACATTCCTCTATAACTACATCCAATGACCATTTAAATATTTAGTTCAAAATATAATATTAATATAAATTTTATGTGAAAATAATTTAAAAATTTTAAAATTTATTCTTTTTTAATTTATTGTATTTTTATAATCTTATATATTATCTTTTAAAATATAATATATAAAATTAAAATTTATTTTTCACATAAATTAAAATATGTATACTTATATAAATTTTATTGTTATTTTATATATTATATTTTTATAAACTTATGTATTTTTATAACATTATTTAAAAATTATTTTATACAGTAAAGATATAATATAAATTTTAACTTTAATCTATATCTTTTATATAAATTATAATTTTATAAAATGACTATATTTTATTATCTATTAAAATATTTATATATAAAATTTAATGATAATATTTTTTCGTCTATCTTAAGATATTTTTATTATTTATTATAATAATATTTTTTATTTATATTTAACTTTATTTAACCAGGTACATGATTTTTTTAAAGAATTAAATTATACAGTAAATATACATAGTTAAATAAAATGACAGCATTTTCTATTTTTTTTTAAATATTTGTATATAGTTTATTGACATTTTTTTATCTATATTACAATAAATAATATGAATATTTTAATATAGATAAAAAAAATATCACTATTAAATCACAAGTATTATTTTAAAAGATAAATATAATATATAAAATAAAAATAAAATTTATATAAATACATATTTTAATTTATGTGAAAATAGAATTTAATCTTATATATATTATATTTTAAAAGATAATATATAATATTATAAAAATATAATAAATTAAAAAAGAATAAAAATAAAATTTTGAATTATTTTCACATAAAATCTATATTTTATCCCAAATATTCAAATTAATATTTAAGTATAATAGTAAAAAAATGTATTTTTTACTTTAAGGATCATAATTCTAATTCTTCCTTAAATATTTTTAAAGTTCTTATTTTTTTAAGAAAATATTAATCAACTTTTAAAATTTAACCATCAACCGTTTATGGAAACTAAATAAGAAAACTGATTTGCTGAAATAGGTAAAATAAGAGGATAAATTTTACAATTAAATCTTTATTTAATTATTTCAACAAATATTTAAGTCTATGTTTAGATAATTTTGTCTATAAACATTTATGGGAAAAAATAGGTAAAATTTATTAAACTTATCCATAAATTAAAATTAATTTAAACACCTTAATTTTGGTTTTTTTTTTTCCATCTCTTTTTGAGGATGGAAAACTAGATATTAACAGAAAATGTTCCACTTTGAAGGGAATTTCATCTGTCCAGTGTTTCTCATGCAAATCAAAAGCTAAAGATGCTAATTCATGGGCAACTCTATTTCCCAATCTTCTAGTGAAAGTGAGAGTAAATTCTTGAAAAACAGAACTCAAAGCTAAACAATCCGTTTTAATTCCATGAAAGGAGTTTCTATAAATACTAATGAAAATTTTATTCATGAGATATGACTCCATTAATAAACAAATTCGTAATACAAAATTCAAAATCGATGCTCGAGTAATATCAAAATGTGAGGACATACAGCTTGTAATCTTACCGGCTAAAAAGTGGGGAAAAAACCACTCGTATTCTCCCAACATTTTATAGTAAACTCCCCTACCCTCTGCTTTTGTCATTTAGTTCGGAATGACTCAACACTTGTAATAAATGCATCGGGTGCTGGAGATTTCTCTGTCAAGTATTTGATTTGATATTATTGAAGGATAAAGAAATGTGTAACTTACTAAGCTTTCAGAATATAAAATTTTCATTAGTACCATAATATGACAAATGCAGCACTCAAAGCTAATGAGTAATTTCAGTACAATCCAGCTCAAGCTTATGATCAACGAGAAACAAGACCAGAGTTAGGTGAGAGTGTACAAACAGGTACGTGTTCAACTGAACTCAAGTCCTGTGTTTTAAATCTATTTTAGAAAATTCAGGCATTATTGCATGAAATAGTAGTAGTAAATATGGGAGTAAATGCTTCTGCAAAACATCAACTAATCCGCATACTCCTTCACCTGCGAATATTTACTCCACTCTGTGAACCATTTTATATATTCTTCCCAGTCCACTTCCCTCTCCAAACTCAAACCCCCCCTTCCCCTTCTCTTCTTTCTCAATAGTGTTCTAAGCAGTCAGTGACAATGGAGAGGAAAAGAAACAATCCTACTTCTTTCACTATGTTCACATTGCTACTTGGAGTGCTTTCTCAGAACCTTGTCATCCCTGTAATATCTACCACTACCACCATTGAGGACCACAACTCTCCAGACCCACATGCAGGAACAGATTTATCAAATTCTCTGTGTAATTCTCTAACTCCACTATACATTTTATTTCATTATTTATGCAAAATAGAAGATATTATTTCCTTACTAGCTACAGTAGGCCATTTACTTTCAAATTTGAAATATGAAGGATCAAAAGCTCTTAAAAGAAGCTTTCTTAACATTTAACTTTCTAATCAAATAGTATACGTTGCTTTTACTTCTTGAAGGTTCATACTGCTCTCCAGATCATGGCTCTGGGAGTAGTGGACATGGAAGCTCACCACATCACTCTCATCATGGATCACCATCTCATCATGGATCACCATCTCATCATGGATCTCCGTCACATGGAGGTGGTGGAAGTTACAATCCAACCCCATCAACTCCCCCTGGTGGTGGAAGCTATGATCCAACTCCATCACCACCCTCAGGTGGTGGTGGAAGTTACAATCCAACCCCATCAACTCCCCCTAGTGGTGGAAGCTATGATCCAACTCCATCACCACCCTCAGATGGAGGTGAAAATTGCAATCCAACCCCATCAACTCCTCCCGGTGGTGGAAGCTATGATCCAACTCCATCACCACCCTCAAGTGGTGGTGGTGGAAGTTACAATCCAACCCCATTAACTCCCCCTGGTGGTGGAAGCTATGATACAACTCCATCACCACCCTTAGGTGGAGGTGGAAGTTACAATCCAACCCCATCAACTCCTCCAGGTGGTGGAAGCTATGATCCAACTCCATCACCACCCTCAGGTGATGGTGGTGGTGGAAGTTACAATCCAACTCCATCAACTCCCCCAGGTGGTGGAAGCTATGATCCAACCCCATCACCACCCACAAATGGTGGAAGTTACAATCCAACCCCATCAACTCCTCCTGGTGGTGGAAGCTATGATCCAACTCCATCACCACCCTCGGGTGGTGGAAGTTACAATCCAACTCCATCAACTCCCCCAGGTGGTGGAAGCTATGATCCAACCCCATCACCACCCACAAATGGTGGAAGTTACAATCCAACCCCATCAACTCCTCCTGGTGGTGGAAGCTATGATCCAACTCCATCACCACCCTCGGGTGGTGGAAGTTACAATCCAACTCCATCAACTCCCCCAGGTGGTGGAAGCTATGATCCAACCCCATCACCACCCACAGATGGTGGAAGTTATAATCCAACTCCATCACCACCCTCAGGTAGCAACTGTGGAACACCACCACAAGACCCCTCTACTCCAACACCCTCAGTCCCAACAACACCATCAACCCCATCAAACCCTCCCTTGGGAGGAGGTGGGTACTATAACTCACCACCAACTTATGGAGGTGGTAGCCCCCCAACACCAATCACTGTGAGCCCACCTTCAACCCCAATTGATCCAGGCACCCCCACTATCCCCTCCACACCCCCTTACCTTCCTTCCCCAACTCCCTTCACTGGTACATGCAAGTAAGTTCCTACTTCTTTTCACTACATTGCACTATAAACTATCATATGATATACAGCCACACTGTTAAGTAACCTATGGGACATTGTCCTCTAAATTGCAGCTACTGGAACACTCACCCAGGAATCATTTGGGGATTGCTAGGCTGGTGGGGAACCTTAGGCCATGCATTTGGTGTCTCTAGTATACCAGGGTTTGGTGCCAGTCGCAGCTTACCACAAGCACTTTCCAACACTAGAACTGATGGACTAGGAGCACTCTACAGAGAAGGGACAGCTTCCTTTCTTAACTCCTTGGTGAACAACAGGTTCCCTTATACAACCCAGCAAGTCAGAGACAGATTTGTAGCATCTCTTGCCTCAAATAATGCAGCAGCAGCACAAGCCAACCTCTTCAAGATGGCCAATGAGGGGCGAATGAAGCCTCGAGCATGATATAGTTAATTTGGTTTGTGTGTCAGTTTATTAGTTTAGAATATTATGTCTTAAGACTTATTCTAAGAGTGTGTTATTTAGGTTCTTATCATGCATAATATGGATATCGTTTTACTTTACAAGTTCATGTTAGCCTTTATGGTTTCTTATTTTGTAATAAAGTTTATATATTGTTACTTCAATAGTTCAATATCTACATTCAAAAAGTACAAACTTATTTTCATTATATATGAAAAAATGCAAAATTCTTATTAAGATAAACTTCTTTCAATTATATATAAAAATCACTTCAACTCACGCTAAAATAGAAGGCAAAATCAGAATCTGTGATATTATTCATCAAATAAAAACTGAGGATTGTTATAAGTACAGCACTAAAGGGGTCAGCATCATCTTCTAAGTTCTCATTAATAAAGGTTCACCTAATAAGGATGTACACAATCTGTCAAAAGACATTTATTATCCATAAAAGTGTAATTTAGAAACAGCCCTAGTCTAGAAATGTCGATTGTTCATGCAACATGATTGCATTCAAGTGATAAGAATGATTTGGTGAGTCTAGAAAACATGAGCAAGGTCCACACTGTAAAGAATGAAGTTGTCTAGAATTGTTTCCTAGTGAAATTCAAGGGAACGGTTTTGTTGCCAATATATATGCAAACAGAGACAATAGATGGACCAAGATGCTGGCAATGGTGCCCCTATGAGAATTGGGAATGATGAGCTATTGTGGCAGGGAAAGATTAAAGCACCATATGAACTCCAATTAATGTCTTTTTAAGTGCCTCAACGGGAAGTGTACAAGGCTGTGGTATGGTCCAGAACACTTGTACGGGCAGGTAAAGACTATAAAAGGAGGGTAGTCTTCCCAGTGTAATGTAAAAAGATTAATTATATCTTTAAAACACAAACACACAAACAAAACCCAAAACGCGTCTTCAACTTACCAAATACTTAGGAGCAAGATAATAACTGGGATATTAAAGGCCTCTGCTACTTTTGTGTACTTCGTAGCTAGAAAGTTATATTGCTTTTTGCTATATATTTAATTGTGTTAATGGTAAGGAATAAAACGAAGAACATGGATCAAATTCATTGTGATTTAAAAAAAAAAGGTATTTTTAAAATTCAAAATATATGATAAGATAACCAAAAGCCTCAAAGAAAAAGTGGGGTTGTGCTTTTCTTTTTCACAAGTCTGGAAAAAAAAATCTAAAAGAAAATTATATGATAAAAGCATTTATTTTAGTTTATCCGAATGAACCCAAAATTTTTAATATTAAGAATCCCATTGTGTATATAACTTATAAGTTCCAAAAGCTTTTGAATGCTTAAGATGACAAACAAGAGAAATATGAACTCGTCCATATGTCCAAGGTAGTCAAATTGAGATCCCATCTAGGATTGGAAAGGAGGAGAACATGTATATCGTAAGATCCTAACAAGAATACTCAGACTCACATAAAATACAAAATTGATAAATGTTTTCACCCCCACATCACTTCCATTTTCAGGAGCATTCTTGTGCTTAGAACCTCCACTTGCAGGGACAAAAACAGCACCAGATAATTACAAGAAATTGGGCGTTTATTAGTAGAAAGGAGGAAAGCTCTCATAATACTATAGTTTATATGTTTACTGATAGAAAGGAAGAAAGTTTCCACATCCCATTCATTGTTCCAGTAGAAGTGAATGGAATTAAAAGAATTACAAGTTTATTGTTCCCATGGTGCCCTCATATCAAACACATTAAACCTTAGGATGAATGGAAAAAAAGATAATTTCATAAGTTGTTCCATCCACTCCCCTGTCAATTTGGAAGTAATAGAGAGGTGTGGAGTGGAAAGGAGTCTCCCTGATTCCATTCCTTTTGTATATCCTTTCTAAACATCCAAAGAATGGCATCTTTTACTATCTCATATTTTTTTTCCTTTCCACCTCTCACCATCAATACAAGCAAAGGGTAAAACCCCAAGGAAAATTGTATGCATTTTAATTAAAATACTATCATAATTCTTCACTTTGAAACCAATTATCTAAAATTCAAGAGAGAAAATTATAAACCCTCGTCTAAAACTCGCTTCAATTTTATTCATTTTAGTTCTTATTTAAAAATTATTTCTGCCTTTCTTATTTTAAAAATATTGGACAAATATTTCCACATTTTTTTCACCAAGTATAGATGTCAACTTGGGTTTCGATCATAGGGCAAATAAGTCTAGTAGTCAAACTTGCAGAATCAGACTCATAATTTGATAGTCATATTAAAAAGGGTTTGAAATGCAAGTCCACCAGGGTATTCAAATTTCAAAGATTAAACGATGATTTTTGCTTCGAATCTCAAGAAAAACGGTAGGAAGATTATAATTTTAACAAAATCTAGGATAACATACAGCATACTGCTTGCCAAAGCACATATGGTATTGGTGAAAAGGTTCAGAGGCATACCTTTTACATAGATAACTTCTGACAGTAACACCTAGGTAAGAAATTCCAACTCAACCTCTGATAAAGAAACCACTATAGAAGTTTTTACATGAGTCAATAAATCTCGGATTGAATTTCAGGAAAATTGAGAAGGATAGGTCCATCATATACAAGTGGTTTCAACGCAGGTAATTTTTTATCAGCTCATGTGAGATTCAAACCATTTAAAAATTTGGTCAGAATGCACACTAGTCATCTCATGGTAAGCAAATGCAAGGTTTAGCTCCTCTTGGATGTGAGGGACCAGATTCTTATCCAGCAGAAGAGCTTTCTTCTCCTCAAGAGCCTTTTTCCATTTGATTTGACGCCCATCTTTTTTCATATAACCATTTTTATCAATAAAGCCCTTTTCCTGAAAGAACTCAAATAACTTCCTGGAAAGAGCCTGATCAAGCCCTGGAATTCTGTCAGCTAAAGTATTCGGCAACAACGGGAACTCCATACATTCAACAACACCAACATCAATCCCTTTATCTTTTAAAACCTTCACATATTCATCTATTTTCTGCTGCCTATAAAGATCTTTTGGCATGTGAACAAAAAGGGTAGGCGGATAGTCCCCTTTAACATCAATTTGCTCAAACATCCCCTCAGCAATCATGAGCACAGTACTACTAAACTTCATGGCGGCGGCAAGCACAGACACGAAATACCCTCCAGAAGAAGCACCCAAAGCCACAAGAGGAAGCTTCTCAAGCTTCCTTCTACCAATCCACCACTCTATAATGTCTTTAACAACCATCACTTCTTTACCAAGTGTCCAACATCTTTGTGCACTTGAAATAGTAATAACAGCAAAACCTTGGGCAAGACCATGGAGTACAAGCAACCGCTCTTCAGGCAAACCAATGCAATCAGGGCATTCAGGGGACTTGTCCCAGAAGTTAATGGCCCTGCCATTGCATCCATGAGCCAGAAAGAGAACACCTTTAGGTGATTCGGGCACTTGCCATATCAAATCAGTTCCATTCCGGAACTCTTTTTTCGGATGCAAACTCACCAACGAGTCAGAGCTATTCCATTTTTGTTTAGGAAGCTCATAATCATAAGCTAAACTGGGATTAGCACCATCACTATCATAATGAAATACTAAAAGGAAAACCACTAACATTAGCATCAATGTGAAAAACATGAGAAACACAGAGACCCCGCAATTCTGTGCTCCAATCCATGGCTTTGGTTTGTATCCACGCTTCAACATGCAGCAAGAAGGGTTGATAGAAAGGGTAGAAAAGATCAAAATTTTACCAAAATTTCTTGAGGGAAGATTGATAAACCATGAAGGGTCGATAGCGCTAAATCAAATGCATCATTCAAATAAGAAGGAGATCAGCCACGGTGTTGAAAACATACTCACATGAAATCACGCGGAGAAACTCCAAAATCGACACTACCTCTGAAGTGTTGAATTGAATCTCTAGGTGCAACGACAATCCATTTCCATTGTGTGAATCACTGAAATGTTGTGTGCGGTAAACGATTTGCACTTTAGTCGGTTACTGAATTGCTGTGATTTGAGAACTGTTGTTTTCACCCCCTTCGTATCCTAAGTTCATCCCTTACCTTCTTGATAAATTTTTTTTAAAAAAAAAAAAACAAAATACATTAACACTTGAGACTTGGGAGTTGAGAAGCATTCTGGTTGAGATACGATTTGTGACGCACCTGCCATCTTGGGTCCCAGCCCGCACCTTTCAGACTCATATTGGGCTAACATTAAAACACGGAGCACTTAACTATTTAGTGGGCCATTATAGGGCCCACTCGGACGTTGCATGTAGCATGTTCTCTGTTCTGCAACAGAAGCACCAAAGACAACAAAGCTAAATCATGTGCATGCTTGGTTCGTTCAGCCATGAGCCACCTTCACCTTTGCTCCATAAATTTAGCTTTTGACTTTGTGCACTCCATCACGTTCCTCCTTTTCATATTTGTCCTTTGAAAAACTGCAAAGCGGGTTCCATATTCTTTTCAATATGCCTCATGATGTTATATTTCTTTTTTCTTCCTTGCAATTATATTCTACTTTTTTGTTTAACTCGTTACCCCTTTCAAAATTTTATATAACTTTCCTTTGCATATTCATTTTTAGTAATTCTAAAGTGAAATGCCGACCAAACTTATATGGAAATAATTTTTTTTGTTGTAAATTCAATATAATATTGTGATTCACATGCGATCGAAATTGACAAAAAAAAAAATCTCATCTGAAGTTTAGAAATAAAAATAGAACTTATACCGAATATATTAAATATGTATCCTAAAATAGAATTTAATTAGGCGAAGAGTCCATAAATCTACAAGGCTCACTATCAGTGCAAGCTAAAAAAATATTGAATGAGTCATCAAAATGGTGGCATAACATAACATGAAGCCAAAGATAGTGATAGCTCAACAGTCAAGAAGTAGATATAGGTGAAAAAAGACAGCATATGTTTCATATGGACTGAAGATTAAAGTGGTAAGGACTGAATTTAATGTTAATAGTGAATATATACTCCGTATAATATAAAGATTTAGTAAAACATTGAATGAAAATAATCTCTCACAAAAACCAAAAAGGACAGACTTAAAAGTTGAAATTAATTTTAAGTTATTAATTATTTGTTGTTCAAATCCATAATTCTATCCACTCATCTTAATGATGTGAGGAATGTGAGGCTAAATTTATTTTGCCACAAGAATCATTTTGCATTATTGAGAAAAAAAAATCTGAATATATGTACAGCCACAACATCATAATCCATTTCATTTTGTATGACTCAAGGTAGCTAGTGTGAGTGCCATATTTCACGTCGATATTATCCTGAATCAACATGTCCATTAATAAGTAATAACGTTATCATAGTGGGCTCGGTGTGATACAATTCAAGAAAAATGAGGTGGTGATTTCCCATATTCATCAAAATTAATTTTGTCTATGCATAATACATTATTGTTTAATTATTGACCAAAGATAAAAGACAACATGCTTGCTCCAACTCTGCATCAAGGATCAATCAGCTGGAGTGGTTCCGTTTGAATATATAGGAGAAATTAAAGTCAGACAATCACGTCGTAGTCCTTTGTGTATACTGCATATACTGTTCCTTTTTAAAAATAAAAAAAATAAAAAAAACTGTTCATGCATGTAGGAGGTGTTTAATTTTGGTAGTCTTATCACGTTCGAAAGCTTTATAGCACTAAAAGTTGATCAAGCAATTTAACACTTAGAATTTTTTAAATAAAATTTAGAGTTTGATCTTTTACTTGAATATGAAGTCACATTTAATAATATTAATTTACTCTGAAATGGATTGATTGGGTGAGAAATGTTTAATTATGTGTTAAATAAGAAATCTCTAATTAAAAAAAAGCTTTATAACAATTTTTAAGGGCGGTCCACAAGTAATTAAGAAATAAAAGGAGAAATTGAATATTTACGAAGACATTCAATTACATCTTTAAATTAAATAGTTAATTAAAAAGACTCTAGGAAAAAGAAGAAGAAAACTAAACTAATAGATACTTGACAAAGGTATTTGTAAAACTCATTGTATTTGTATGAGATATTGCATCAACATGCATATATCAATGCAAGTGTCAATCAGAATCTAACTTGAGTGTAACTATCTTAGTTTAGAGTTGGTATACATGGTATAGATTATTGCTAGACCTGTTAGTTAGTTCCACTTTGCATATATGAGTGCTTGCTGTTTGTTGTATCAGATCACATGCAGCTCGCTCTCATTATAGCTTAGTTTCCTCACTCTATAGTAAGTTACTTTTATGGATTTCCTTTTTTAACTCTTTTTGAGATTTATGATATTTTTCCTCATCAACTTAGAATTACTTGTATCCAACCGAATTCTGATAATAGTAATCTGTAATTAATTCACGCTTCTCGTTAATTGAAGAAAATTTTCTTTGATCAAAGTAAATTTTAATTTGTAATCATAAATGATTTTTCATTAATTAGAATAGTTTGGGATTTTAAAAGTTTCAAGGTTTTAAATATTTTATATTTATATCTATTATCATTAAAATAACTATTTATCAATTGAGTTAAGTTTATATTTATTTAACTTTTATACATTTTTACATATATAGCTGTTCGTTGCACGAAATACTAACTACTTTTCTTTTCTTTTCTTTTAATTAAAATTTAATTAGGAGAATGAAAAAAGAGACAAATAATTATTAAACCTACTAGTTATAGTAGTATTTTCTTTCTATTATGACTTTTACTTTCCAATGTAATCATATCGTTTTACGAGAGGATCTAAAATTGGTAGAAAGAGAAGAGATAAGTGTCCTTCACATCCGATGTCCCCCTAGCCTTTTTTTTCCTCCTTGTATTTTTAATTAACTTATTGTTTTTTTACTTTATCATGTTATTTTTGTTTTTTTGAACGAAAAAAAAAAAAAAAACCCAGCCTCATATGTACGTAATTTGGGTGTCACAAATTGCATCCTCAACAAATCCTTCAAAGTGTTGCATAAAACCGAGCATCTCACTAAAACCTTCTTTTTTTTAATCTTGTTAGCGAATTCCTTAAACAGATTAATTAGTAAAAAATATTAAATACACCCTTATTAATTTTTTAATTCAAATATTTAAATTAGTCTACATGTTAAATAATTCTTACATTACTAATGTAATAAATATTTATTTTTTCAGTATTTTTAATCATTATTTTTAAGATATGTTTGAGTTAAATTTTAGGCAAAAAAATAACAATAAAGAGTATCATATGATCATATTTATAAAAATAAAAAAATATTACTATTATATTTAATTAATTTACGTTAGTCTATCATTTTATTTTCTATATTTTAAATGATAGTAGTATTTACTAAAAATAAATTCAGATCCCAGTGTTGGTTCTCATTATATTTTTTTAGTGTCATTTTTACCTATATGCATTCCTATCTAATTCTTTAGGTATACAATCACTACCACTTACCATATATCTTTTTCAGAACTATGCATTTTTCAAAAAATTAGGTAAACACTCACTAATAATAACCATTTAATCTTTTCCTTGGGAGAAAAATCCCGGTGTAGAAACTGAGATCTAACCTACAGTCGTTGCAACACAAAAAAAAAAAAAAAAAAAAAAAGATCTAACCCTACAGTCGTTCCCTTATATATACATAAAAAAAACCCTACAGTCGTTGAAGTTTATAAGTTTATGTTTTCTCCGTTAGCATCGAACTACAAGCTAGGAATTAAGATTTCACACGCACAAATTATTAATAATTCAGATTAATATTAGTATTAGAATTGAACTAAATCTACCAATTGGCATGGACTGGTTGAACCAGAAATTAATAATCAAACCTGCTCATTTAACTCTAGAAACCAGTCTTACAAAAAACTGGTATAAAACCAATTGAACTAATCCAAAACTGGACGAATCATCCAACACTTGTTTGAATCAGTTTGCCCAAAAAGCCATTTCTATTTTATTTTTTTAAATTAAAAGCTTAAAATTATAATGATTGATATAATTCAAACATAGTATTATGATGATAGATAATTATATTAATTATATTTATTTTTTAAGTGTAGTTACTACTAATAAATATTATTATGAGTTATTAAATTTAAATATTATGACATATTTGATTTAGTTTCATATTTAATTTTTAATATTATGAAGTTATAAATATATTATCTGGTTTTTTGTTTAATACTATTTAATATCTTATATTAAAAATAAAAATAAGGTTATTAATTACTAATTAAACCATTTCACCACCCACTCTAGTTTTTAAAACCTTGATTCAGATGTGTTGCTGTACACAACGTTTTAAAAACTGGGCCGTATGCCGTACCAAATACTGCTTAACGTCAATTAAATCTAAGTGGTAGATTCCGTCTCATATGTCCATCCAAATCTAATTTATTAATTAGGAGAGCATTGCTAAAACCCATTCCAAATAGTAGAACTTGTGATATTCAATTACTACTAGTAAATTTAATTAATTAGATAATATTAATAAGGATATTGTTAATTGATGCTCTTAAGATATTGATAAAGAATTAAAAGAAAAAATATTTAATGTAACAATAGTGTAAAAAACAGTGATTATAACATAATTTTGTACATTTAAATAAAAGTATTTTTTTAGTTCTTTAACCAACATGAGAGTATTGATTAATATTTGTTTAATAATAATTTACAACTAGTTAAAAAAATATTTTTTAAGATTTAAAATGGTATTTAATATCATGAATATATATATATATATATATATATATATATATATATATATATATATATATAATTTTCTGAATGTAGGTTTGGCTAGCTTCTCTAGCTAAAATAAGTATATCTCATGAAAAAACAATAATTAATATTTTAAAAAATTCATAATTTATTATATATGTACATAATATTAACTATTAATCTTATTTATTTTTCTCTCTAAAATAAATAAGCCCAAATATATAACTATAGGCTAGATATTTTACTTGTGATTGCTTTCTGCTGTTTTCTGATCATGAGTACATCAAGCGTTGTGTTGCACACATAATTCGATAATATATAGTTTTAGAATATGATCAATAACTATAGAGTAATTTAAAAAATGGATACAAAAATATAAGAGCACAAAAGTGCATGGGAAAAAATTGAGCAACACGTAGAGCAGTGGCAGACCTATGTTGATTTCAGGGTGTACTTGCCCCTCTCATTTTTTTAAAATTTATTAAATTTATAAATAAAATTTTATATTTTATTTTATTTATATTTATATAATTCAACCTGATTTTATTTTTATTTTTTATATGTTCTCAAGAAGTTGGAGACAGAATCACCAACCTCAACATTAATTTCGAAAAGAAAAAAAAACGAGTGAAAGTGGTACAGTGGTAGTAGTTCTTTTTTCTCTTTTTGAGGGACGTACTTCTATGTTAATAGTCATTAAAAACGTTAGATTTCCAAAAGATAGTACATTATTAAAAGTTTTAAAATATTATTTTTTAGTATATCAATAAAAAAAATTAAAAGTATAAGTTTTTATTAAAAATCTTATTTTGTTCTGTTATTAAAATTGTTATTAATAGGAGTATATCCAAGTTATTTTTAAAATGATATTATTATTATTTGTTTAACCAATATTTTTAAGATATTAGTTAATAAGATTAATTTTTTTAAATTATTGATAGGGATCATAAAAAATGTAACAAATTAAAAAAAAATTGAAGAGAAAAATAAATACATTCAATGTACTTGTTCAATACTTTTATGTAATCAAGAAAATTGTTATGTTTCATTCATGCAAATAAATAGATTTTATTTTATCATTAGCACTATTATTTTTCAAACAAAAAAATTTCAATAATTTAAAATGATACTCTAAGACACTTTTAAATAATTTACACACACTAAAAAATATTAGCATTAAATTTATTAATAATCTATATTTTTTTTCTAAAATACTCTCAAAATTATTGAGATTCGTACTCTTACTTTTTTGTTTATTAAAATTATTTTTTACCAAATTAATTAATATGTGTTAGTTATTTTTTCTAATTTTCATAATAGAGAGAATAATTTTATCTTATTATTTTATAATATGTATTATAAATTAAGAGTATTTTGGTTAAAATAAATTAATACAGGATATAACTTGAAAAAATCTTATAAAAAGGGTAAATAAATTTTAAAAAAAGTGTTTAATATATAAAGATGGAGGAAGTATTAATATTTATTTTAATTTTTAAATATTTTCACTTTTTATAAATGAAAAAAATAATAAAATCGTATAAAAAATAAAAATATAATATATAAAATGTTGATTAGGCCTATCAATTTATATATTATTTTTTTAAAAAAAATAAAGTGATCAAATACTACAAAAAAAAATGAAATTGAAAATACTGCATGTGGTCATAACTCATAAGTAAAAGGAAGATAACTGTATCTCAAAGAAGTGGCTGGCACGTGATGGAGGTGTCGGTGAAAGAGTGTCAAAAGAGTAAATAATGCGAAAAACGAGATCGCAACACCAACGTGTCCTTGCAATATAATCATTTCCCGCGACTTTGGTTTTCGCATTTCCACTCTTTCTTTATCTCACTGCAACACAGATCCGGTGCCGATTCGATCGGAGAGAAAGCTAGCTAGATATATATAGGCGAATGGAATTCAGAAGATGAAGTTCTATGTATCTGCCAAAGACGCCCGAAAAGGATCCGTCAAGACAACTGTTCCTGCCGACACCGTCGCCGCTCGCCGGATTTCCAGCCGGACGGTGCTGGTCCTCGGAATCGTCTTCCTGCTCAGCTTTGTGAGAGTGGCGGTTTTGGTGCTGGAATCTTCTGCGGTGTGCTCCACCTTTGGTAATTCTTCTTTTCCGATTTCTTTTTTACTTTTCGTTCGTAATTCTTGTTTTTACTGTTTCGTAGTAGACAGTTCGGTAAGGAAAACAGTTGAGTGTGAGACAAGTACATATGAATGAATTTCAGTGTACACCAAAGTACCACACCATATCATAGTGAAAATAATAAATACCAAAACTTACTATTTTCAGCTTCATTTGTCTTCTTCTAGGTCCAACATAATGTCAAGGACTTTTCAAAATTCTGTTAACGATTTACTTTAATAATACTAGTGTTTTTAAGAAACATTTTGAAATGAAATGTTTATAAATAACAAATATTTGCTGCAATTAAAACTTTAATAAGTATTCTAAAGTCTAAACACATGCAATATCATTCTCTTTTTTTTTAATATTTATTTTTTCATAGACAAATGCATGCAGTTGTTTCAATCTAAACTTAAGATTTATCATTTTTAATGATGTTAACTAATTAATGGTTACTAATTCTTTTTTTTATAGAAGAAATGGTTACTAATTCTTAATCACTAATCAAGATTGAATCTTAATCATTGTAATTAATTTTTATGCTAGAAATTAAATCATAATATTTTATTATTTTAATTTCCTAAATACTAAAGAAAGAATCTAAAAGTAAAGGAAGTGTCGCCTTTCTATTTATATTGTGTTCTTTTGTTAAACTTCAACTTTAAAAGAAATAAGAAATTAGAAACAAGTGATGGAGTAGTAAAAAAGTCACAATTGTGAATATGAGACAGATTTTTTTTATAAAAAAAAATTCGATCCAGGTTTCTAAAATTTTCGTAATTACCATCGTAACAAAAATATCATGCATGTCCTCATTTGTTTCTCAAAGTCATTTCTTAATTCTTCCAATGATAAAACCTTTCAATAATAAAAAATAAATAAATCTTCCAATGACAAAAGTACATATATGGAGGTTCATTTTCCATCAAAGTCATATGTTCGAAAATACACCAAATGAATGTGGACTTGACTAATTAAATAAGTTGAGTTAACAGAATTAAGCTCGACTTGACTAATTAAATAAGAATTAATTAACTTAACTCAAACTCCGATTCAAATTTGGTATGACTGTTTTTTTAGTCTAAATTTGATTCTATTCAAAATTGTTAAAAATTTAGTTCAACTTGTTTGTTTGGATAATTTGAATTATGCTATACATTTTTATTATTTATTATGTTATATGTTTTGATTTATTTATTTCATACATAAAATAAAATTATTTTGAAACCGATCAAAAATTAATTATATGAATTGAATTGCATGTGTAAAAATGTTAAATATATAACGACGAAACATAAAGCTTATTAGAATATTACAAGCTATTTACGATATTTTAAAGTAAAACTAAGTAAAAATTTGCCTTTCTATAATTGAATGTGTAATTCTATTCAGTAAATTAAAATTAAAACAAAAAAAAATCAATATTTCATAATTTTTTTCTTCAGTTCTAATTTTTTTAATTCCTATAATTTCTAGAAAAATGTTTTAATGAAGAATGAAAAATTATCCTATCAAACATTACTTAATAACAATATCAAACAAATATAATTTCAGATGGTAAAATTAAATGAATTTATAAAATTTTCTTACCCTATTAACCATTCCCATATTTTTATCATTTAAAACTATTAATTTTTATGATAACTAGCATTTTTGTTTATGTATTAAATGAGATGAGTATTTTGTAATAATAAAAATTTATACCTAAATTTTTTAACATTTTTTAATATTCAAATTATAGGTATATATAATTTTTTTAATATATTAAATGAGATGAGCATTTTAGGTATATTTTTTAATATTCAAATTATATCATACCTAAAATTTATAATAAATACAATATTTATAAATTATATTTTGAGTTTATAGTCAACAGTTTAAATTATGATATAAATTTGTTTTTAATTATTAATAATTTCTTTAAAAACAGTTGTTGATATTTAATTTTAATATGAAGAAAAAAATTAGATCAAGATAGCTAGGCAATTAAGAAGATATTATTATTATTATTATTATATATAAAGGAAAACGTTAACCAATGCAATAAGGATTAAGGGTATCGGTTAAGAAAGTAAAAAAAAAATTATCCGAATTCATAAAAATTCATTTTTCTATAAATTTTAAATGAGCTTTCGTATTATTTTTAATAAAAAAAAAATTCTGTTTTACTAATTTTTTAACTAGTATTCTTATAGGAGCATTGGTTATATATATATATATATATATATATATATATATATATATATATATATATATATATATATATATATATATATATATATCATTTTAAAAAAATAGCTATATATAAATAAAGACAATTAAAAAGATAGTAGTACTAGTTTAAGATGATAGAAAGGATTTTTCTCTCTCATTGATAAGATAATTAATATGTTAAATGCGTATCCGCATAAAAGAGAAGAAAAATAGTTAAAGGTGTTTAATTACAAGAGTTGATGGAACGAAAGTCTCACTCTTTATGTTATTCATTATAATTTATTTTATATATATATATATATATATATATATATATATATATATAAATTTAAAAGTCATACTTAAGTTATTATTTTATTAATAGTGGTATATAAAAATCATCGCACTGATAGGATATATCAAAATTAAAATTACATATTTACCCTGTTTAACTCAAAATTATACAAAGATAAATTTAACTCCTAAATCATCCTTAAAATGAGCTCATCTTTGTTGAAAAGTTGATGACAACATCTATACATGAACCATTGTAATTGTTGCAGATTGCGTGGGATCGACATTTTTCGGCGGAGGTGACGCCGATCTGGTAGAACCAATCTATTGTTATTATTTTTATTGACTTGTTTATTTTAATTAGTTGAATAAACATCTTATAACGTTATAAGTATTCATTTTTAATAAATTATATTATCATTAATTCGTTTTAAGGTGAGCTGGATAATGCTGGAATAAATAATTTTGAATTTCTATGATTTATTTGTATAAAATCAACGCAACACTAAGTACACTAATATATATTCTTAGTATTTTTTTATTGATTTTTAATAAAAAGCTTATTATTTAACTGTCTATTTTTGTAAACACTAATACCAGTTGATTTTTAACTCTTTCTTATTATATTGTGTAGTCAACAGTAATGTTAAGATAAATACCATAATGCTTTAAATTTAAAATGAAATGAATTTAAATACCAACATTGCCAGCTCACAGACGTGAAAGATGATATGTGTCGTATGCGAGGTATTCATACGGGGATCCAACAAAAAAAAAATAATAAGACAAAATAAAAGTTTAGAAGAGAGACTATCGAATGATAAGTGACAACAACATTAAACATATAATCCATGATTTTAACATTTGTTATGCCCGTAATAAATATCTTACGGATATAACACATGTTAGAAAAATATTTAAAATTTGAGAAAATAGGTTAGAAATATATTTTGATAAAAAATGATATTTGACTATATATTCGCTTAAAGATTAGTTACCGTTTGACTTGCATGCCAGAGAACCAACTATTATAAATTACGCTTAAATTGAACTTTTATTTAGACACCACAATGAATCAATTATTTAAATTGCATGTGCTGAAATTTAGTTTTTATTTAGAATAACGAGGACAGTAAGGATTGATTAAATTAATATTCTAATATCATCTTATAAAACTGATTGAAAAAACTTTAACACTTTGGTGAAAGCACATAAATGGTTTTATTTATAACTTTGTAAGTTTTAAGTGAAGTTTTATCCCTTAAAAAAAAAAGGGAAGTATTATAATTTATTATAGTTTTTATAGTAAGAAAAAATATATATGAAAAAACTAAATGAGAAAATTATTTTAACTTTTATCTCAAATTTTACGTTCCCGGAACTTTCATTCCCGTTTTTTACGGTGATAGTGTATGTATATGCATGAAGAAACTCAGAGATGAGCTGACCAGAGCGCTAATAGAAGCAAAGGTTATCGATGGCAATGCTAACGAAGGAGGAGCAATAATGTCATTTAACGAGCTTGTGAAAGTGTTGGCGTCAAAACAAGACCTCAAGGCATTTGCTTTCAAGACCAAAGCCATGGTACACACAAAATTTACTGATTATTTACGTTGTTAATTACTCTTAGGATCGATATAGTGTAATGTCTGATATGTCATGTTGATATATATGTAGCTGTTACGGATGGAGCGTGAGGTGCAATCAGCTAGAAAGCAGGAGTCACTTTATTGGCATATAGCTTCACACGGTGTTCCTCAAAGTCTGCATTGTCTTTGTTTGAAGTTGGCTGAAGAATACGCTGTAAATGCCATTGCACGATCTCGTCTACCTCTTCCTGAACATGTCTCTCGCCTCGTTGACCCCACTTTTCACCACATTGTTCTCCTAACCGACAACGTCCTTGCGGCTTCTGTTGTTGTAACCTCCACTGTTGAAAATTCAGCCAACCCTGAAAGATTAGTCTTTCACGTTGTTACTGACAAGAAGACTTTCACTCCAATGCATACTTGGTTTGCCATCAACTCTATTAACTCAGCAGTTGTTGAAGTTAGGGGGTTACACCACTATGATTGGTCTAAAGAAGTGAACGCTGGTGTTAAGGATATGCAGGAAACTAATAACTTAATTTGGAAGCACTACTACAGCAACTATAAACAAAAGGAGCTTGACCATAGTGAAGACCATAACAGATATTTGGAAGCTTTGAGGCCTAGCAGCCTTTCCTTGTTGAATCATCTCCGCATCTATATCCCTGAGGTAATACATATTAGTTTTCTTTTTTCTTTAGCCAGCCCTAATGCTAAGGTCAAGGTTTTAAAAACAAGTCTACAACCACATTTTCAATGTTGGAAGGTTTCTGTAGTGTTTGCAACTGCAATGCGATTGCAATTACAATTGTGGCTGTATTCATTCGCAATTTCCTATAAGAGGAATACTAGTGACATTTGTTTTTACTAAAATTTATTAAAAATTATTAATTTTAACTTCTTATTTAAAAATTCTCTTTCATGATTTAGAAATATCATCCACCAAAATCGGTAATCATTCCACTTTCCTGCAATATCAAAGAACTCAACGAAATTATATAGGACTGTACGCAATTTAAAACCTTGAGTAAGATTTTAGTAATAAAAACACGAATGCTCAGTGATGATTCATGATTGTTTCATAATCTGATTTTTGTGGACCATCACAGCTCTTTCCAGATCTAAACAAGGTAGTATTGCTGGATGATGATGTGGTAGTACAACATGACCTATCTTCTTTGTGGGAACTAGATCTTAATGGCAAAGTCAGTGGTTCAGTGTTCAAGTCATGGTGTGAGAACAGTTGCTGCCCTGGAAACAAATACGTCAACTTCTTGAACTTTTCACATCCTATCATATCATCCAACTTTGACGGTGATAAGTGTGCATGGCTCTTTGGCGTGGATATATTTGATCTTGAAGCTTGGAGAAAATCAGATATTACTAAGACCTATCATCAATGGCTGAAACTTGTAAGTATATGTTGATGAATTTAAGGAAGTTAGGCGACTGCATTTCTCTATAAAATGTGTTTTGACGAATTAATATCCATATATGCTTCAAAATGGAACCAGCAAGATAATGTTTCAACTGCACATTCTTCCTTTTTAAGGGTGTCTCATCATTCTTGATGAACAACAACACGAGTGATTTGAAATGTTCATAATTTTTTTTTATTAGTTAGTATGAACTATAAGAAGTATCAAGCAGTTGTATTATAATATCTTATCTTACGAAAATGATACATGGACACCTGGAGAGAAATAGAGATATATGAAAGAAAAAAAGGTGTAGATATATATAGTATGTGATATAATATGTAGATATATATAACAGTGACAAGAAAAGAGATAAAAACAAAAAATTAAGATTTGCTAATGTAGACATGTTTGGTTTTTTAGTATCATTAATTGCATGTATAGTTGTCTGATTTGAAATTTGACACAGAACGTCCAGTCTGGGTTGACATTATGGAATCCAGGAATGCTCCCAGCTGCCTTGATTGCTTTTGAGGGTCAAGTGCACCCCATAGATACATCATGGCTCGTCACTGATTTAGGTTATCGCCATCGATCAGAAGAAATAGGCAACAGCATAGAGAGAGTGGAAACTGCTGCTGTTGTTCATTTCAATGGCCCAGCAAAGCCGTGGCTTGAAATTGGTTTACCTGAGGTTCGAAGTTTATGGACTAGATATGTAAATTTCTCCGATAAGTTTATTAGCAAATGTAGGATTATAGTGTGAAGAGACAAAGTTAACTGTTCCACCTCCAATATTGAGATAGAATCAATGATACCGTATGGAACAAGAGGGAAGAAGGTCTTGCCTTCAGTCTCTGACTTACGGTAATTATCCATGCATATGTCCATATATAAATAGCAAATAGATGACGCAACTATACAATACGTCGCGTACCATGTTAGAAGAAGCTAGCAGCAGCTCATGCAGTTTAAGAATATGAAGATACAAGCATCATAATGCATGCAGTAGTCTAGTAAATTATTTTATTTTTCTTAATGTCATTGGAGATATTGTTTTACTTGAACAACATTTGTATCTTGTTAATTTTTTAGTTTAGATCCTTGCTTGAATTGAATGTATAGTTAAATTAATGGTTATCAAATCTCCTTACATACTATATATTAACCCTTTTCAGTACGATTATTTTTAATTTTCTAGATTGATTCTAGGTATATAGATGCAAAATCAATTGATTAAAAAAGCAGGTTGAATATTTAGGATCAATAAGTGTGGCTGAAGCAAATTTTGATTAACAAAATTAAAATAATTTTGTTGACTTTATACGAGAGAGTTATAATGTTGGAGCCTTTTTCATTGTTTATATGATTTTTTTAATATATGTCAACTTTTTTGTTTTATAAAAATTAATAATAAATATTATTTTTATTGGTGATCCTAATGTTTAAACTTTAGTTATTCTATCTTTAAGTACCATCCTGATTATATTTTTCTCTTTAAATTTAACTTATACCTTTTGAATAATTAATCCTTACTTTACTTTAAGTATGCATCTATATAAATGCATTCCATTATTTTCACGAACACTATATTTTTTTATATTTAAATAAAATAATAGCAATTAAAATTCCGACATATTTAATAAGAGGAAATTTAAAATTAAAATGAAAATTAAAGTGCCCATAGAAGACACTGATCAATATGTAATTTATTTTATATTTGTAATATGTATCTAGGCATAATGTTTTAATGGTGACAGTCTTCAGGAATAAACTTGCTTTTTGAAATTAGTGAATTTTTTAGCTTCCAGGTAATATAAAAGTTAATTTTAGATGTATATACCACATAATTTTAGAAATATATTTACAATTTTATCCTATAAATGATTAATTTTTATTTAAATAAAAATAAATTTCTATATAAATTTTTAAAATTTATTTCTAAATAAAAATAAGTCTTTTAACATCAATTATAAAAATTAATTCTACTAAAAGTTAAATGCGGAAGGATATTTTGAGTCAAAAGAGGCCCTAACAGAATTTGATATGTAAATCTTTATAATTATGTTTTTGAAATAGGACTTCCTTGAAAGCACTGCAACACCAAGCTTTTAAATAACGAATAATATTATTTATTTAAAAACAATTTTTACACACTCACTTATTTATTTATATTATACTACCATTTATCTTACAACATTTGTTGCTTTTTCTATCTCTCTTCCTTGTATATAATAACAAAATTCTTAAATACATAATCTGTGATCATGAAAGTTACCTTTCAAAAAGGAGGCAGAGGAGCCATCACAATTGATTGGTAGAATTTCACTCGGACAACAAGCTGGACATCAAGGAACAGACCCTGGTAACAAATGTTGCCGAGTTTTGTCACTATGGCAAGAAACCGAGGATTTTTTGGAAGCAAAACTGCTTAAAGACTTAGGACCATAGGGATTACTACTTAATGCAATTTCTGTATGTATGCTGGAGGGAGTGTACAGGTCTACAGTCTACTGTGTCATTTTTTCTCTCACGTGAGCGGCTATATTCTTCATTTATGTTGAAATCAAGCAGCCCAAGAGCTTATACCTAATACACGTACTTATTTGGATAAATTTTCTGGTAATTACAAGAGAAAAAATGAAATAAACATTACACGCAAGTTAAAATTATATATATAATATGTTTTGACAAAGCTTACATACAAGTTAAAATTAGTTTTTTTTAAGAAGTTAAAAAAAAAACTTACTTATTTTCACCTATGGGTGAAGTTCATTAATTTAATTTTACTTTCTTATTTTCATTTCTATGTATAAGTGTTTATAAGAAAATCTATCCAAACAATCTAATATGGATTGCGGCCCTAATTAATAATAGAATGTGGTTGGGCTCGTTAATGTTTAAGTTTAGGTATCATGTTGTCCTAAAAGTCTTAACTTAATAACTCAAACATTTCTAACTTATTCTCACTTTTTTTTTTTAATTTACTCGTTGTTTTGAGACTTGTAAATTCTCCGGCACAATCAAACACCATAACTATATTATTCTTCAAATGCTCGAGAATCGGAAGTACCACTAATCTTAAGAGTGTTTGTTTCATGGATTATTTTTTATTTTCAAAATATCAGAATGAAAATATTTATTCTCATATTTATTATGAGATAATAAAATAATTAGTCAGATATACAGTACATTTTTTTATAATACTCATAAATAATATTTTTATGTTATATTTCTAGGATTAAAGAAATAATATCTGAAAGAACCCCCCTTAATCCTCCTCTAATTTGTTGTCCAACTTTGAAGTTTTAGGCTTTAGTAGTTCTTCAAAACAAGGATTTTTTCCTCATTAGCGGAGAGTGACCATGGCATAAAAAATTGCAATCATTCAGGCTTTTGTAATTTCAGAATTATAGAATTGTGGGGAATTAATATAATGGAGAAATTAATATATGATGAATAATGCGGACTCCCAATTAATTTTGACTACTCGATATAGTGTTCATATTGAAATAAGCATTTATAATATTATAGTATGGTCAACCAAACATAAAAATACAATATGCCAGGACTGAATAGAAACTATATATATTGAAAGATACATAAACAATATCATATGATGTATTGGTACAAATTAAATATTGACTCTAGCTTTTCTCTTGTTCTCCGTTGGAATAACTCTAGCAGAGGAATTTCTAAGGGCACTCGTTCTTCACGAAACATATATAGGGCGATGTATGGGCTAGCTCCCTCAACACTTGAAAGGTAACTAGCTAGCTATTCAAATAGACGAAACCATAGAAAGGTTGTGCCATGCATAATTTAAAATCGCTTTCCAGCTTATGATCAGCTGCATCCAAAGGTGAAAAAGGAAGTGAGAAACATATCAAAATGGTTAGTTAATGTTACCATGGGAAATCATCTGTCTAAATCATGAACTTATGGATTTGTGCATAAAAAACACAGCATAAAAAAGGTTAATACGTCTCTTTCTACCAAGTCATATTACTTACTATATTTATACTTCTCTAACTTTTTCTCTTTATATTTACCTAGAGATATTGCCATATTGGTGTCCACTCATCTTTTTTATATTATAAGAAGATGATTCCCCAAGGTAGAAAGAAACAGTAATATAACTTAAAAGTATTCTAAGACAAAATTATAGTGTTTGTTTGGTTTAAGTATTTCCTGCGTTCCAATGCACATTGAACACAATTTTACGTGAGGAAACTTTGGTGTTCAACATGCTAAACGCCAATACAAACACAACCTCGAGTCATTTAAGTTGAGCGATATAATGTACATATGGTTGCATATAAAGGATTGGTACAATGCTGGAAGTAATTGATCGAGTTGTTTTTTTCATTGGTCATTGCGCCCCTCTAGCTTGTTTTAGTTTTCATGATCAATTAATTCATCCTGATCAATGAATTGTTAAAAGGGCATTCAACAACAACTTGGAACTTATAATAGTGAAAGATGAGTGTACGTACTTACACAAGTTGAAGAGCAGTCTGGTCTTGACGTGAATATTGATTATTATTGGAATCTATGAGATTAACAGGGAAGAAATTGCGGTCATATGATTGTGAATTAGGTATGGTTGACTCGCACTCAGTTCCCGGTATCATATCCTGTTGCCGTTGTTGTGCTCTCTCGTTTTCAGCTATCTACATGCATCATCCACCAACTATATATTATTAATCATCATTCATCTTATTTAACTATTTATAGAGTCTTGGAGGGAGTTAAGAGATCACCTTAGCTCTCAGAAAATTATTATGGTTTTGCAGCTCTATTTCCTGCATTTTTTTCAGCAAGTATAATGTTCATGTTTGAAGAAATATAAATATCAAGCATAAATTTGGAAGATTTTATAATTCCCTTTCGTGCCAAGTAATCAAGCCATATTTTTCAGGATTATTGATTTTTTTTGGGTTTAATATCCCGTTTCAGTTTCATATTCTTGGTGCTATAGAAAATATGCATGGTTTCAATATTGTAAACCTTTGATATATTTTCTTCAGATACTATATGCATATATATGAAGCAAGTAAAGCAAACTAATAGCATCGAATGAAATGGTAAGTACCCGCTTTTGCATGAACTCGATATCCGCAAACAAAGTTTCATGCTGAAAGAATTGGAGAGAGTAATTAGTCCGAAGGAATAGAGATACCTTTCTGCAAACAAAATACTAGGCAAACCATTTTATTCAAAATACTAACTGAAATTATCTTAATTAATTAGTTGCTAGTTTCTTACTACTTGCATATTTATATAAAATTCACAATGCCTATTTAGAAGCTTAAGGTACCTTTCTGGATCTAACTCTGCTTAAACCTTTCTCCAGTCTACTCTCAAGGTTCTTTAATTCCTTTAGACTCAGAGAGCTAAGACCTTCGCCAAGGATGTGCCTGGAATGCAAAAATTGCCACATGGGTTTTTTCATTCAATGGAGAAGTACTGTGTTGAATAATATTATTAGGAGAAAGGAACTGACCTATTTAGATTCTGAATGTCTCTGATTTGTCTTTTTAATTTGGACGCTTCCTGCTGATAGAACTGATATTGATAAATAGTGTCAAGTAGTTAGAGAAACCTTGTGGAGGAGCATTATGATATAGCAATTAATTTAGTGATAGGAGAATTAAATTAATTTAACTAGAACACAGAACAAGGATAAAACAAATTACTGATTAATTTTTAAGTGTGATGCTTTGAATTATGTGTTGAGAAACATGCATGATATAGTCTATAGAGCTCAAGTGAGGAGAGAACATGAACATGAGAGATATTAACAAAACAATGCGTAATATTGATATATCATGAGAGAAAAAAGTGTGTGTATATATATATATATATATATATATATATATATATATATATAACTGTAGGAAAAACTAACTAATTTAACTGTTATCTTGTTGAGCTAATAGATTAGCTGATTTCTAACTATTTCAATCTGTATATTATCTAGAATGTAGTAAATAAAAAAGGTTAAATTTCGGTAAATTATCATCCTATTTAACTCGCCAAAATAAGTTGCGTTGGATTATGCAATTAAATTTCGGTAAATTATCATCCTATTTGCATAACTTGCTAATTCAACGGGTCAAAAGGCAGGTTGAATTGATCCATCCGGTTGAATTTTATTTCTTTTATGAATTATTTAGTTGGATAATATTTTAGTTGACATAATCTTGTTGACCTATTATTTATTTTGTTACGTTACTTGATATTTATTAAAGTTTATTTAGTAAGATAGTATTATAGAGATTGTGACATTAATTATATTTAACTTTTTATATATTTATGTATTTGACAAGTCAACTCATCAGTTAAATATTTTTTTATATGTATTTTTAAAATTTAATGACCAATTCAATCCAACCCATAATGTACTTAAGTTGGGCTGGATCGATTGAAATTTTCAATCCAATCTTAAAATCTGCCCAATCCATTTTTAATTTTGAGTTGAGAGAGTGTTTGATGCATTTTAACATTACAATTGTAAAAAAAATCCCTAACATGGTCTCGCGTGTGACTCATGACACGCCTCAGTACCAAACTGTCAAATATTAGTGAAGATGACCCTTGAACATTTGAACTCGTAAATGTCACATTCAAAACTAAGCATTAGATGGACTATTAGAGTATCCTGATGATAAAAGATTTTATTGGCTTTGAGAAGATTATAGCTTGGAATAATTAACCTTCACGCTGTAATTCTATTAAGAAAAATATGCCGTAATTTCAAAAACAGCATTTTCTACCATTTCTTTGATTTTTTTTTTAAGTTTACTAAATTTACCTGTGTATTAGCTTCAGAGACAGATTCTGCATTTGTGGAAGCAGCACATGCTTTCTTGTACCTTTCGATAGTCCCTCTAACACTGCAAAACAATACAACAAATAGAAACATAAGAACGTACATGCTAATTTTTCCAAAAACACATACATAGTGACGACTTAATCTGTAGTTTACAAATTTTAAAAAATAATTATGCACTCATATTCTTTGACATTGAAGTTTTAGGTCACAAAGCTCAACTTTTGATTTTTGTCCTTTTATTTTTAATTTTCATCCTCAAAAAGTTAAAATCTTATTTTTGGTCTATACTACTGTGTAACATTCGTTAACGGCAGTGGAATGTCAAGTGACCCTCCCAAGAAACAACCATAGTGTCTTGGTACAATGTCAACATGTAATATCTTAAAAAATATTTCTAGAAATTAAAATTAAAATATTTTATAGGAATCAAAATCAAAATTTGTTCATATTATAAGGACTGAAATCAATAAATTTAAATGAATGAAAAATAAAATAATTTTTTTATAAGGTTCAAATAACTTGTTAATTTTATAGGGATTAAAAACATATTTAAATTTCATAATTTTTAATTTCAATGACCATTGGAATCTATAAAATTGAAAAATTACATTACATCTATTACATAAGAGAAATGATAGGAACAAATTATCTAACACATTCTTTTCTTTGTTATCGACTAAAAATTATAAATTATAAAATTTTGTGAATCTTAATTTCATTTCATTTATAATAGTAGAATGGATACAAAAGGAAATATTATATAAAAAAACATGAATGTTAACATGAAACCCTAGTGCCCTTACATGAATCTTAATTCTTATCTAGTGAGCCTTACTCATATGCTATTAATTTCTCTTCCATATAAATAGCTCAGTGCATGGCCTCGTGCTTTAGTTTCTTTGTTTACCATACAATGTTACGCCCTCTCCCAATTTTACTAATAAGAACACAAATTTTAGTTGATTGAGTATGGTTAAACATATGAAGTTTCATTCTTTTGATCCTAAAGAATATGTTAAACTCCATCTGTCTGAGCTTCTCTAAAGTTCAAATACAAAGTAGTTATTTACTGAGTATGCAGGAAGAGGTCGATGTTTCATCAGTGGGTCGGGTTGGTGTAAGTTTAACTTTCCCTTTAACTGAAATGTCCAAATTAAAACACATATATAATGGAGAGAATAGGTAAAGAATTGACGTCAGGAATGAGAAGCTTTATTCCACAAAGATGAAAGCAATAAAAACATATGGAAAAGAGAACTAATTTGCCTTTAGCCATTCTTAGAATCTGCTATTATCATCATGTTACTTTTACCTACTTAGGGTAAAGAAATCAGAAGTGAGGATATATATATATATATATATATATATATATATATATATATATATATATATATATATATATATATATATATATATATATATATATATATATATATATATATATATAACTTCTTTCGGATTTTAAGATTTTCTTTAAATTTTTTTTTTTTTGTTAAGGGGGGAAAGATCGAAACCATTTTTTTAAAAAAATATAGGAGAAGAGGATGAGAAAATGAGCTTGATAAAATTAAAAAAGAAAAATCAATGGAGGTGGAAGACCGAAGACTCTGCATAAGATTGAAGACAATACATTTCTGCCCTTGCTCAAAAACTAAGAAATCATGTGTTTTTTAACTGTCCAGGAAAACTTCTAAAAATATTAATTTCTCGTAAAAATTGTTTCTCTACACTTCATAAGTTTATAGTTTTATGCACAAAATCAAATTCTTACATGTTTGCATTTTCATCTTACATTCGATTTTTTTAACCACGTACAGAACAACTTAAATGTATGATCTTTATTTAAAGTAAAATCAAATACTTAAACGTACGTTTTCCTTTTCATCTTACATTCATTTGTTTTTTGTTTTGCGTACCCAAAAGAAATTCAAGTTATTTATAGTAAAATCACCAAATAATAGTACCCATATGGGCTTAGAAACGCCCTAACCATATTATACTTTCCTCCATTATGAAAAGCACAAAATTTACCAAAATGGAAAACAAATTGGGACATCCATTAACCCTCGATATACTTATTAGTTTAAATTCATGATTTACTCCATGCTCAAAAACAGTTTATAATGAAAATTTAAATTAGTAAGAATTTAAAAAAAATATTGAAACATTATATACTAAAAAAGCCCTTAATTAATTATAAACAATTAATCGAGAGCCCTAATATCTAATTTGATTGCTTCTTCGTGTAACCTCATTGTACGGAGATAAAAAGAGAAACTATATTAGTACGATTTTTTGGTATAAAAATAAAAATATTAGACAATAAAAATATATATAAAAAAGAGAGTATAAGATAAGATGATTAATGTCATAAAATAAATATACAAGTTTACTTTATGTGAGTAAAAGTCTGAAAGGGTTATTTAGTTTGCAGTTTCTGCATATTATCCTGTATTCTATCTCATTAGAATTGAAGTGGGGTCTTCCTCCAACGTTATGTACATATGTAAAAACGAATTGAAGTGATTGAGGTGTGACTAAATACTAAATAGTGAAAAGTCTGAAACCCTAACTCCAATTGGATGAGGTGCTTGTGTTGTGTCACTATACATTGACAAATAAGTGGTATTAAGGAGGAGTCAAGATGGAAGGGGTCATTGAATGCATGACAGCTTTGTGCAGCAGACCAGACCCTTTTAAGATTTGATGGATGACAAGTGGAGAGAGAAATTCAAGAGAGAGGGATTGGTAAACCTTAACACCAGGAAGCTAAGATTTCTCACCTGCAAATCTTTGTAACCCTAACTAAAAGCTTTCTCTTCATCTGCTACATATGCTACTTTACATTGTTTCATTGTAACGTCGATATTTCTATCACTTACACAGATCTGCACCCTTCTAAACAAATCACTGGGAAGACGCGTGTGATAGAGCAACAATTCAGTACAAGTTTAGAGAGAATGATATATACATGGGTGAACCTAGTATGATACTTATTTACTTAAGGAATTAACCTCTTTTAACTATATAATATTCAAGAAATAATTAAGATTATCTTCTAACTATGTCTTATCATGTTGATGTTGTTATATAATACCACAAAACAAACAAAAATAATAATCATAAGAACGAAAGGTCTCTTAATTATATAACCCCATAAAACCCTTATTTCTAAATATGATTTTATATGTTTTTTTAAATACTTATGTAAAGGTTTTTAAGGTATTGAGAGAGAGAGAGAGAGAGAGGAATAGTGTGTTGAATTGAATCAGAAGTAAAAGAATTAATTTGAACCTGTTGTTGGCATACTCATAGAGGCGTCCACGGCTTGAGAAGACAACAAGAGCAACCTCAGCATCACACAGAACAGACAATTCATAAGCCTTCTTCAGCAATCCGTTACGGCGTTTGCAGAAGGTAACTTGCCTATTCGTTGTGTTCTCGATCCGTTTGATTTCTATTTTCCCTCTCCCCGTTTTCTTCTGAGAATTAGACCCTTCTGATATTATTGCTTCGTTGGGAAACTCCATCTATGGCTGCAACGACCCACCCAAAGCTAGCTAGTTAAAAATTATAATTAGCAAAAAAGTAAAACACCAAAGTTGATATTTAATTTGGTGTGTCACTTCAAAGATGGATGAAATTAATTAAGAGAACCCAAGAAGAAGCTTTGAAAAAAAATGGTCATTAAACTATAAGCTAATAAACTTGTCCTTGATATGTATGAAGATAATAATTAATCAAAGACAGAAGGGAAAGAAACAAGGGGTGTGTGTCTAGCTAGCTAGCTAGTTAGGTTGTTGTACCTGTGCAATGACAACTATTTGTAGTTCTTTGGTGTTATGCAACAAGTGAGGAGAAAATGTTGCAAAATATGGAAGTGGTATGGCCTATGAGACAGGTATTAATGGACAGAAAATAGACCCTCCAACTCTCAGTACTGAAAATAATAATTTGGTAGTAACTCCTTGTGTAATGTTTGGAGAATAAAAGAAAAAAAAAGGGGTATAGTGAGAATTGGGGTTTGGGATTTCACCTGTCAACTTCCATGCCCAATCTATTATAAACCGTTCATTTTCTTCATGTATGGAAAAAAAGTGAGGGGGGGACAACGAAAGTGTCTTTTTGAAAGTGACTTTGTTAATGTGTGGGGTTTCATTCAATTCCAATGAGAGGGACGTGAACGTAAGTTTGCACGCAAAAGCTTGAATTTTTGAAGCATAGCTGCAGGGTTGCTTCTTGGATTTTGAGTTTTGGCATTTTATCCTGATAGAATCTAGTTTTGTTCCCTCCACTTCAGCCCCGTTTCTCTTTCTCTCATGCTTGAAACCTCAGTTTTCAATAGCTCACTCTACCCGACTCTTGCATTTTTTTTTATTTTAATTTAGGACAAATTAAGTTTGGATTCATGTTGAAATATCAGGTAACACGATTTTAAATAATATTTCATTTTATGTTGAAATTAAAATCAATTTTGCATCTGGAATTGACTGAATTGATAAAACTTTAACTTAATTAAGTGTGTGGATTGGTTTCATATATATGTAGAGAGAGATGATTATATATATATATATATATATGAAATATCAGTTTTAGTTAAATAAATTTTTATGTTTTCACAATAAAGAAGTTTGAGTTTTAGAATTGATAAAAAAAAACAAGCATTCAAACATAATCACCTAACTTTAAAATCAATTTTAATCAAAATTAATTTAATTCAAAATCAATTTTATCAACACTTATTAATTCACACACTAAATAACTTTTGTATTGGATGAAATTTTTTAATTTTATTACTAACTTCTTTTTAGAATAAAAAATATGCAATATAAATTATAGCACTTCAAAATTAATTTTACTAAATCTCACTCAAACAAACATGTAGTGTTTGAGTGAGCATGAATTAATTAATTTTAATTAAAATTAATTTTTAAGTAAACTAATTTATGTCTAAAGGGTTTATTTTAAAAATAGGTTAATAATAAAATTTCATATGATTTTTTTATCAAACACAAAAATTATTTAAAATTAATTTAAATTTAAATTAATTTTAGACTAAAAAATAATTTATCAATATGAAGCCTAATATGTGAATATTACCCTATATTTACATCTTAAGTATGTGAGTTAGGTTTACTAATATTATATTTCATAGGTCTTTTTTGTTGATTTTATACATATTTCTTTTCATATAAATAATAACGTTTTTTTATCGTAATTATTAATTTTTTATTTTTATTAACAGGAATTCGAAGTCATATTTATTTCTTTCTCGTTTAGATAGCAACTTAATGTTATGTATTTCCGTTAATACATTTTTAAAAAAATTTACGATATTATGATAAGTCATGATCAAATACGAAACATACTTAGTGTAACGTCATTAAATTCCATTTCCATGGAATGTGAGTACAGTTCATTATTTAATTTAATTTTTTTTTTGTTGCAGAATTTAATTGACCAGGTTTTGTGGTGACGTCTCTGCACAGGCTTCCCGTAAGGCGTCCTAATCATAATCTTAAAATTCTTCAATATCTACCTTGTATTTTGGGTAATGGGAAAATCAGACTCGATCTGTATTTTCAGTTGCAATTCTCTTCCTTCTCGTGACTCTCCAGTACCTTGTTGATTTGAACGACTTGGTTAATCTTTAAATTACCTTCATTAAACATTCGTTTGAATTAGGTGTTACATTGTTAGGACCACAACGGTGTGACCTCACAACCTTGCGGAGTTAATTATGGTGGATTGGTGGGTACATATATAGACTCATCATCAGGAACAAAAAATATCTACGAAACCATTATATTTATTTTTGTTGTTTGAGACTGTCTACATGAATGATACGAGACTAAAGATTGTTATTTGTCAGGAATTGTAATTTATTTTTACTACAATATAAACAACTGCTAGGTTTTTTTAAGAGAAAAACAACGGTTAGGTTGACATGGTAATCAACTAATTGTATTTAAAAAAAAAAAAAAAAACAATTGTACCATCGTACTTGGCTCATGAGATCCCCACATGCTTAGATCAGGGCAATCCTTAACTATCACTCATGAACTCAGTCACGACACATAGAGGAATAGTTAGCGAATGTGACTCGAACATTGCACGACTCCCATGACACCTGATATGTATATATAGATCCAGATGAGAGACTCACACGTACATTTTACTCATCCCAATTATAAATACATAAACACTATAGAACACCACTAAATTGCTCTTTGGAGTTTATTTTGTAGATATTTCCCCTCACTTTGGAGATCGGAGATTCCTATGAGAATGAGAGGACAAGACAGCTCGGTCAAAACTCAATCGTCGAAATTCAATGGGAACATTTTGGTATCTAACCTCAACTTCAATACTGGAGATCGGAAATTCCACTAACAAGGAAATGACCATTCGATCGGACCTCATCAGAACTCAGTAGTAACATATTGTATTTGAAAGAACAATTAAATCATATATAAGCTTTTGTGGAAAAAAAGGATACTACGTACTAAAATATAAACGTTGAAGTAAATTACAGAAAATGCTAATTTCATAACACGGTTATCTTCAAATTTTAGTGGCCCGTTTAAGCCCTAGTTAAATCAAATATATGAATGCAGTTTATGTATAAGGTATGCATGTGTTATAGTTAATCGAGTTTAGATAATTAGAATCAAATATATGATTAATGGTACCTGTGTTACATAAAGAGACTAATTAACCTAAGTTCTGAACAAGTAATTAATCAAACATTGAAGTGATAGATGTTGGGCCTAAATCCAGAGCATAACCTTTACGTCAATGAACTACAAATTTTCACACTAGAAACATACATTGAACTTTTTTTCCTTCGTTTAAACTCCTTTTCTTTTAACTGTGTTTCCGCGTTTAATCAAATTTTACGTGTGTCGACCGAAAGTTAGAAATTATAACTAATAACAGACTCAAGTTGACGTAATTTTTTCATGATACCTACGTATTGCTCGGAGTTTAGATGCTATATAAACATGAGTGATGACATGGTTTTAAATTGTGCTTCCAGTTGTGTTACCATGAACTAAAAAATCTTATAGGTAATTGTAAGAAAATATGATTGATCCAGTCATGATTGCGGTTATGATGCGATTGTACAGAATCAAAATACCTTGAAATTGCGATTGCAATTGTTATTACAGACTCCAATTTAAAATCATGAGTGAGGATTTTATGATAGATCGAATCAATGTTTCACACTACACCTGGAATAAAAACCTGAGTCGTTTATTAGATCTATATCTTCATATGCATGCATGTACCTTAGCTATTCATTTTTCACTGTAAATCTTTACTCACACTTAAAATAGTCGTGCATTTGATATTTGAATGAAATTTATAGAGCTTTCGATTTGAGATAGTCCCATCTCTATTTGGGTTGGTCAATCATGGAGCATGAAAAAAACAATAGTTTAGCTAGGCCAGGCCAAATTAATATTGAGCTGAAATTTGGTTAGTTCAATCAAATCCTTGACGAGCCGTAGTCCAAATGAGTTGGTCACTAATAACTCTTTTAAAATATAAAAAATAAATAAAATTATCAAAATAAATTAACTTTTACGTAACAAGTCAATAAAATATTTTTGTAATCATTATAAATTAACTAAAATACAAAAATACAAGTTGTTAATTTTTCTCTAAGATAGAATAATGTAATCCACAATAATAGAAATAAAATAGTGTGCATGGATTAAAAGCCACCATTATGTGTTAATTACATTATATATTGAGATGTTTTAGAAGGAAAAAAAACGTTTTATGGTGATTTTTAATAGCCAATACCTTAAAAATTATTAACACAACCTTAAATCTACATTGGCAAAAGAACTAAATGAAAAAATTTTAAAACATAAAGAGTAAAATGAATTTTTTGAAAGAGGAAAGATCAAACTAAAAAAAGTAAGGACCAAAAATGATATATATTTAGTCTATTTATAATAATTGTTGTTTGATTGTGTCTTTTATACACAGTTGATCATAATATACTTAAGAGATTGGGATGCAAGCATATTTTATTTTTTTATACACACTAGAATAAATTAAGAGATGCCTTAGCATCTCATACAGATAGAGAATAACAGTGTGTAATCTATTTAAAGCCATTTACAATGCAGCAAATTTATAATAGTATGGTTCGTCAACCATGTCGATGAAATAGATAATGTTAAACACATATTCTAGTTAGAAGAAATATAATGGGTAAGACGATAATTACGCTATATATAATAATTTGTGTGTGTGTGTGTGGGGGGGGGGGGGGGGGGATTTAATTTGTGTAAGTTGTTATTAAGTTTAAATTTTGTTAATGTTTACATAAAAAATATATGACTAAATTATTAAAAGGACCGAATGAAGCTTTGTAAGAATGTTTCATTGTGGAGAAAAAAAATTTAATTATGGTGGTTAAAAAAAATGGATATACTATTCATCCTTGTTCCCAAAACTCTATTAGGTATAGAAATGATTACATATATCTTCATTTTTTCTGGTTTGTTGAAGGAATTTATATTTCTACTTTTTGTAAGTGGTAGGGGCAGTCGGGCAGATATTACAAGTTATTAGCATACTTCAACGAGAAAATGATTTCGCAAACAAAATTTTACATGTAATCATTCATCATATATCTTTTCATATACATATATATATATATATATATATATATATATATATATATATATATATATATATTGTCACCATTTTTGATATGGACAGTTTGAAAATTATAAGCCCGATTAAAAGAAGAAACTGTTCATTAGGTTGAACTACTTTGATTAGTCTGAACCAAATGCCTTTCGTTTCAATCAGATGTTGCAAGACGACACCATCTTATCTTCATTCACTGTAACTGATGAATAAATTAGGATCCTCTTTGCAAACTGTTTCTGTTTCAGATATCAAATACCATGGAAAAGTAAAACAGACGATGGATGGAAAATGTAGCTTCAATACATCATTGAGATATGAATAATAAAAGTTATCTAACATAATTAAGCAATATAGTTTGCTCCAAGAAAACAATTAAGCATAGTAATAAGCTATCTTTCCCAAGTTTTCTTCTGTCTGCATTCTGCCATTGATTTGTGAGTATAAGATGAAAATGTATCATCAAATTTGTCTGTTGTAAAATCTACTGAAGATACGGACCAGGCAAAGGAAATCTTTCTCAATTCCTAATGCCATATGCACTTTTAACAAATGCAATTAAATCTTCTTTTTTTATCATAAAAAAATTAGATTAAGGAAAAACACATCTCATTGCCAAGTCAAAAAAGACTATTTAATTTCATCGAGAATTTACAGTAAAATTTGCACATGTTTTTTTATCAGTAGAAGGAAAATTTTATTATTATACTAAAAGGGTACCACCGTACCAGTGGTACCTTTCAAACAGAACCATACAACCATAAAGAAAACTGTCTAAGACCTGTTAAACTACAATTCCTTTTTTTCCCAAAATCAAAAAGACCTGTTAAACTACAACAGTACAAGCTTACACATCGCTTACTAATAAAAAAATATAATGATCGAACACAAATCACAGTCACAATAGTGTGAACGAAACACTCGACTAGAAATTTTGGTAATGCAGTGAGTTTCTTTTAGGTACAATGTAATATGTAATATACTAATGCATTGCTGGAACGCCTATAGCTTGCCAGTTAGTGCCATCTAATGTCATATATAGGCATATTCATAGATTTGGTTATTGTGTGAATGGTCCCTAGCCATTATTTAGATTTCATACTCTAGCTACGTATATTTATTTCTAACATTGTTGTTGAACCTTACATTCAAATTATTCCCAAGCCATCTATTCGGAGCAATTAATTTAATGCCAATATTAAGGCTACATTCTATTTCCTAGTCTCCTAGGTGACCTAACATCATAAAAGGAAATTTGAATCCTTGAAGTTTCTTCTTTAAGGACCACGTTGTTCAAACATGGAAAGAGGTTTGATAATAACCATTGATAAGTGCAATTATTCCTTCGTACCTACTCATAATCATGGTGTCTGAAATTTGGGCATACAATCATCTTCTCCTTGACAATTTCTGATCGTTCACATGCCAGCTAGTTAAAGTTGGTTGTAAACATGCATTTATATGACCATTCAACACTTACAACTAAGACAATTCATAGGTGTTTTCCCAGAGAAAACGAAAATTCCCAATACATGCTAGTAATATAAATCAGAAGGTCTATGAAAGCAGAAACGCTTGGTCATTAAATTAGTTAGAAGGTAAAACCATGCACGAAGTAAAAAATAATAATACTTGGTATCCCTGACAACCGAATTACATAATGTTAGTTAAATGTAACGTTAAAAAGAGGTAAGAAAAAAAGCGAAATAAATTATTAGCGATAAAAAGAGAGATATAAAAAAAATGAGAACAAATAACCAGGTGTTGAAGTTAGTGGGAGTCTAAAAATCAATAACAGTCGTGTTAATGCCTTACTCTCTATTCTCTAACTCTCTTTCTGGGTGTCTATTATGACTGAAGTGCAGTCTCCATGGATATTTTTCAGATCAAGTATTATCTTTTAGGGATTGATGACGACATGGAAACCAATTTTTTATACTTACATAAGAAAAAGAAAAAAGAACAGGAAAGGATTTTTTGAGGGTGGACAAAAGTGAAGAATGTAGGACAAGAAGAAGGATTTGAAACACATAAACGCCCATTTCTACACTTCAACTATGATTACTGAGAATCTTTCATGTGCTGAAAATGGTTTCCTTGCGTTGAACACTGATTCCTAGAGATGCTACTTATTTCCTTGCAAAGCCTCACAATATTTCAGTAACCATATAGATGTATACCAAAATCTTGCTTTTTGACTGGGAATGTAGGTGACTCAAATGCCTTTGTCAATTTTCTAGCCAAAAAGCTAGGTACTTCTTGTACGTTGAACAATACATTCAACAAATTGGTCACCAAATAAGAAGTCAATGGACAGAGGAATAATTTGATCATCATCATATCGGTAAATTTTACCACCCATAAATTTTTGAAAGTCAACGCTTACGGAGTAGATTCAATCTTAATGATGATTAGAGATTTAAATATAAGACAATTGAGGATATTAATTGAACATGCTAGACATGCTGCCACAATACAGTTATACATGTTGCCAGAAATGAGGTTGTTGCTTCTATTTGACTATTTGAGTACACCAAAAAAAATCTTATATTACTTAACAATCAAAACTAAAAATAGTTTAAAAATACCCTCTTCTCTTAATTAATCTTGGTGTCTTCTTAAAGACAACCATAAAAACTCACGAAAACTAAAAACAGGCAATACTTTAGATGGGATGAGCCTAGCAATACTACTATACTAGTAGGCTTGGTCGGAAGTTGGAATATAGTTATATATGTTAATGGGCAAAAGACTTCTTTTACAAATTCCATGATGCATATAATTGCAGAAGGACAATGATAATTGAGCAGGCTAGTTCTAATTAAGTGGATTACAAATAAGTTAGTACCGATCAAAAGGACTAGAACAAATATGTCCAAGTTGAAGATGTAATTAGTTGGCTGGTATACTATTCAAATATAACAACAGCAAATCCTATAGAACCACCATATCATTGAAGGTTCTGAGAGAGAATAAATTAATAGTAGGGGAAAACTTTGGAACTATCTGGAAGAATTAGAAAAATGGAAACAGGGCACAACAAAAAAATTGGGTTCTGTATCCCGAAGAGAAGAAGCACTTGTGTCTCATATGCCCTAATGGAGAAAACAGAGTTAACAAAGCAAAATAGGATAATATATATGTTAAGAATGCCTAGTAAAAGCAAGTCAGAAAAAAAAAAATTACTCCATTTTTTGTGTTTTCCAATTGCCCTACACCATCTACTTGGGTAATTCATACTCATACCAATCAATACGTAAATGTATGGACCACACCACAACAGCAATATTGTAATCATAGTTAACAGCTGTGATTTGTGAAGCACAAGTCAAAATCTTAAAACCCTAGTAGCCAAATTGATCATTGATGTGAGGGACCACGACTATAAAATACGTAAGGAGTTGAAGAGGGCAAGAAGGACAATTAATTGTTACAAAGAAATCAACACTCTGGCATGGGAATGATTTTGTAGGAAACAAAAAACGTGTACCGTGTACGTACGATGAAACAACTTGTTAACGTCATTTAAATACTTCTATGCATTTCCTTTGAATTGATTGACCACAGAATTGGTTGGGGGTATACTTGCAACATTGCAACCCTCATTTTTCGTTCTTTTTGTTGGTTGGGATCATAAAAGGAAAGGAAAATAACTTTTTTCTTTCCAATCCCTCATTTTTCTTTGTGTAGCTTATCGTCACGACCAAAGATATTTTCGTGATCTTTAAAAAAAAACATAATAGTTAATCAACCTTAATAGGATATGTTTGAGTGTCAACACGGAAAGATCCATAATAATCTATAGGGCGCATCTAGCATGGGAAAGGACTCAGATGTCTCTCACCTTGCAAAGATAAGGTGGGGCGTCTAATATAGGGGTTTTTTTAGATATGTGAGGGAATACCATGGGTATGCTACACTAGATTAAATAAAAAAGAAAAAGAAAAACAATAAGCGGCACCGTTCCTTCTCCCTCTCGATTTTCGTCACCCACCATCTCGGCCGACGCATCCCTCTTGCGCTTTTCTGATAAATTTATATACATACTGATCTAAACATGCAAATCAATTTAAATAGCATATTCAGACGGAAGTTAAATATTACGAGCGTACCTCCAGTTTTACAGATCAATCTCGAAGCGGCGTATACACGAACCCAAAAACAATTTTGTAAAGTTTGTCTATCACATAGTTCAACTAATTTTGTCAACCAATTTCGTTATCAAAATGTGTGCTTGAGAATACGAACGTGAGTTTGTTACTGAATATAAAAGAAAAAAGAACTAGTTAAAAAATAAATTTCCGAAAAAATTACAACAAAAGAAAAATAAATAAAAAAATAGAACGTGAAACGTGATCATTCCATCTCTTCATCAAATCTGGCACCAGTAACAATGCTACGTCACAAATCACAATAGTCCTACACTTATCTTAACAATCCTAAGTCACAATAGTTTATTTTTTGAATTTAATCTAGTATAGTATGGACATTCACACAATAGTCCTATACTTATCTCAAAGAATAATCTTACTCATATGTACCAAATTTGTTTTCCATGATGGGAGATTTGTTGAGTTTTCCCATACTAGACGCTACCATAATCTACAAAATCAAATTGCATACAAAGAACAAATTTGTTATGACAAACAGTGGACATGGATTTTGCTCTATTTCTAATGATCTTTGGATACACAAAAAAGAATGAACTTTCATCTTTTTCATGAGTGTGGGATCAAATATTTCTTACGTCACTTTTTTTCCTTAAATGGATAACTATCGTCAGATAGAATTTTTTTTAGCACTAGTTGAATAGGCAACTAATCCTCTAGCTGCGCCTCTTGGCGGCCTCAACATCTCATCATGTCTTAGCCTTTTCATTCTATCATTTTCTATACCAAAAAAAAATTATAATTTAAATTTTGATTTTTGCTTTTTGAGACAAAATCATTAATTTAATCCTTTTAATGTTTTTTTTATAGTAATATGAACTTTTATAAAATTTTGTGACATCATAGAAGTTTGTCAAGTAATTTCAAGAAACGAAAATAAACTTCTTCTATCTTCATAATACTTATTTGATATTTAAACAATAAAATTGATGTGAAGTAAATATTGTGGGGAAAAAGTATGGGCTTGGTTTAAGTGGCCCAATAATGTTATGCTCTGAAACCAAAAATTGGAGGCCCAACAATGACCTGGTTTTGCATCGTTCCTGTTCTGTTCTTCACCGCGCCTCGGTTTCCATTCCTTCTTCTTCCTTTGTGTTTCTTTGCGTTCATTATACCATTCCCATGGCTCAATAATCGTTGCTTTGTTCGTTGGGTTCAAGAAAAACGCTCAAAATTTCAACCATGGCTGCAACCCTTACTTCAAGATGTTCTCTTCGTAAGTCCTTACTTTTTTATTCTGCTTCATCCCCAGTGTTTTCTCCTGGGTTTTCATAAAAGCCTTCAATTTTTAGCTATTGAGCAAATTTCTATTAAAATTCTGTTATTTTTTTTTCTATTAGCTTAGAGTCATTGAGCAAGTGTTATGGTAATAAGCATGCATCAGTACTGTGGTTGGATTGTTATTGTTGGATTATTATTGGTTTCTTACATTTTTTAGATCTGCTAACAGTTTTGATAAAATATTTTATTTTTTTTAATTATAGTTCATGCAGTCACACTGTATATAAAGAATTTTTATCTTGTCATCCGATGATAAAATGTCGCTTAGTTTTACTTTGTTGTTTGCTTTTTTAATAGTCAATCTGAAGTTTTGAAATTTAACATATTAAGCTTTGTGTAACTCGGTAGGCCAAAGTATGCATTGCATTCATTATGTGATGGATAAATCTCCTTACATTTTTATTGCCATGATATATATATTTTTCCATATTGATGAGCTGATTTTTTCATGGAGCAGTAATTAGCTTTGCTTTGGTTTCATGTGTTGAAAATCAAACTAGTGGGCCGTTCTTTGCTTGGTGGATTAAGGAATAATAACTTGTCTGGTTCATTAACATCGCATGAGATAAAATCCAGCAATTTCTTATCCCAGGTCAGTTTATCAATTATGGCAATATCATAGCTGTGAACTTGTGATCACGGGTGATATTTTCAAGAATAAAACTTAGATAAGGTTTGTTTGGTATTGTTGGCTGTTGATGTTGTTATTCAATTAGAATTAGAGTTTCATTTTTGGTAATCTACAAAATAAAGTTTGCATTAAAGGACTAAAATGGATTATCAGGGTAAAACTCTAATTCTAATGGGAGAACAGCGCAAACAACATCTAAAGAACTGAATCTAAGTTTTTCTTATTTGCAATGGCATGTTATTTATTTGCTAAACTTGGTCATTTCAAGTTGTGGACAAGCTTGTAATTCAAAAGTGCTAGACATGGAAATTGGAATGATTGTTAGATCCATGCATGACTGATGAAAGAAATTGTGTGGCTTTAGCAGCAACATCACGTTCATACAGATGAGGACGGTTCTGAAGGTGGTTGATAACTCGGGGGAGAAAAAAGTAACGTGCATTCAAGCATTGAAAGGGAAGAAGGTGACACAATAATAGCATCAGTGAAGGAGGCACATGCAAAGGGGGAGGGTGTGATGGAAGTGAGGTCAAGTTTGATGACAAGCAAGGCCAACCCATTGGGACTAGAGTTTTTGGGCCAGTGCCTCATGAACTCAGGCAGAACAACCATGTCAAGATTCTTACTTTGGCCGGCCATATTGCTTAATTCAGCTTGCATTTTCTTAATTTGGAATTTGTGTGTGTGTAAAATGTACTAATTTGGTTTTAATCAAGCTCTATTAGGGAAAAGAGGAAAACGAGAGTGTACAATTGATGCCCTCAATTTAGGGAAAAGAGAAAAACACATGTATTGGAACTAATTTTTACCATTAAAAATAACAAGTAGCAGGCAAAAGGGATGCATTATTTTTTATTGCTTCTTGTGTGGAGGAATTATTATGTTCATGATTGCACTTGAGAAAAAAAAAATCATATGTATAGGTAATCATATTTTGCTTTTAGTGCTATTAAATCATCTTGCCTGGTTTTTTACGAAGTTAATTTTGTAAAATTATAGTCAATCCGATGATCAAATGATCGGTGCTTAATCTTCTTTTTTTTTTTTTAAAAAAAAAAAAAAAAAGGAACCGTGTGAAGCTATCTCTATAAATAGATATTTTCGTAAATGACGTTCCAGTTACAAACTTTTTTTTTTCCTTGTAAAATAAATGCATATTACGCAATTGAAAACGCCACGAGTGGACAAAAATTACAAATAGCGTATTAAGTACATCATTCAAACATGACATTTCAATATTCTTTAACTTTTTTCCCATTTTGCTTATCGATATAGAAAATGTGTCTGCATATATATATATAGTATTTATTTATATTTTAAAAAATGTATTATAGTTCAAATGAATTTTTTTAGTAAGTATTAGTTAATTTTTGAATTATGCAATTTTTTATAAACTTGATGTGTAATAAGATCAATTTAACAAATATCATTTTTTTGGACGGCAAAAAAAAATATCATAATGAAATTAACATTCTAAAAGGTATTGAATGCAATAAGCTAGAAAGCATACCAAAAAAATAAATAGAAAATTCATGATAACGTCAAAAATTAATTTTGACCATTAAATGAAATGGATTATCAAGATTAAATTTAAGTCAAATAGTTATGGTCAAGATGTTACCTCTCATTTCTTACTTTCCCATTAGATAATTGTATATAGATTTTTAATAAAAAGATACTTTTCGTATAATGATAGTGATGAAATTTGAATTTGTCGCCTTGTACAAATTATTCAAACTCCTCTTCAGGCCCAAGATCCTAGTGACTTTCATGACATTGTTCAATCTTATTTTAACATTTTATTTAATTAATTTGATTATATTAATAAACCGAAGAGATATCAAATTGTATTAAATAATGTGAGAGCACAATATTAAATACAACTACAAAACTTTTTTGTGCTGACATTACACGAAAGAGGAAATTAAATTCATGTATACATACTATACTGTACTATAGGAGTAATGTACAACACAATTCAGAAAAATAAGAAGGAAGAAATTTAAAATAGATTCTCTCGGGACCCTAAAACTATTAATGTAGTAGGGTTTGAATTAGATTGAATTTGATGGGTACTACTATTTTGTCCTATACACTAAAGGCTGTAGTATTATTTACGCAACTCTACCGATAGGGGGAAAAACAATTGAAAGGATAGGCACCTTAATTGGTAAACATTTAATGCCACAACGACAAAAGGTAATACGATAACTCTCGAATATGCACCAAAGGCACGTGAAATACCAAAGTTTTGGCATCCTTATATTCCCCTCCCGTTTTGTTACACATATACCTTAATCTTTATGGTGTCTCTTTCCTCTCTTGAGAGAAAAATAAGACTTTTGGGTCATCCCACCAACCTTCCTTTCCTTTGATTTGCATGCATATCCACAATTAATACAACTCATATTCCTTCAAATCTCATACTAAAGCTTGAATTTTCCCACCTGGAAAGATCTGAGTATCGCAGTTTCTTCATCATGGGTGTCCTTGGAACAATGGTAAGACATTTGGACACAATAATAGGGTGCACAAATTAATTAATCTCTCTCCATTAATTTGCTTTTAAAAATATCTGTAATAATTTGTGTCGTATATGTTATACTTTTCACACAATTAATACCTGAGAAATCCCAAGAACAAAATTCATTTTATGAAAAACATATTCAGTAAAATATGTACTTTCTGCAATTTAACACGCACACACACTCATTGTAACTATAGGTTTTTCATTTTATGTTTTTCCCCCGTAATAACAGCCTGTTTTTTGTTTTCTGCATACCAGGCCTGTAGTGATGCTTCTTTATCCTCTTCAAGTAAATGCCATATCATGCAATAATGTATCATTTTCACTTCATGATTGCTATATTTCTTAATTAACAATTAATAAGAAAGAAATTAAGCATCCTACGCAAAGGCATGCATATTAATTATCTGATACTAGATATGACTAATCTATAAATGCTTGATTTCCAGGTAAATATCACAGATACGCGTCAATGAGAGAAATTGAAAGTGTGATGATCAACAGTGGCTAACGTATTGGGTTTTATACTCCTTCATGACCCTCTTTGAGCTTTCCACTCATGAGATCCTTGCTTGGTATGTTGACATCAACATAATGTCAAATTAAACTATATATATTTATAGGCACACAACAATTTAATATTTGAACTTTGGCATAATAATATATATAGGTTTCCCATTTGGGGATACCTGAAGCTTATGTTTTGCATCTGGTTGGTAATGCCAATGTTCAATGGAGCGGCTTACATAAATGAGAATTATGTGAGGCAATATATAAAGAATATTGGAAGAAGTTCCAATTATTCTGAGGAGTACAAGAAGGTCCTTCACATGATGACCTTCGATGCAAGGAAAGCAGTTGAACGCTATATCGGTAGATATGGCCCTGATGCCTTTGAGAGAGTAGTGAGAGCGGTATGATATACATGATTCAAAACAACTATGAATCATTTCTTCATTGTAAAGCTCATCTATATATCTGTCTTTTTAACATTTTTTTTAACTTTCATATGTGCAGGCTGAAAAAGAATCAAAGAAGAGCTGAGTTAATAGTGACTATATATTTGACCAAGTTGGAATGAACATTGTGAAATCGACACTTCTTTCTGTATATATTTCAACATGAAGGAGACGGAGTTTCAGAATTATTGTTTAATTAATTAAATCAAATGACGGCAATTATAAGATTCATTTATTTTATTTGTATCTTCCATGGTTTAAGAATGTACGTAAGAGCATTCTATCTAGTTTGATATAGTTATTTTCTGATTTAGTTAATAAAAAAATAAAATTATTTGGTGAAATTATCTTAGTTTTTGGCTAAATCCCTTTAACGAGTATTCTACTGCAATGGTTAATAATTGGTTTCCTCTAAGTTCCTCAGCATATATAACTATTAACTACCCACAAAATCATGCTTAATTGGGATTAAAATAATGGAAAAGCTTGACAATCGCAAAAACCATAATGCTTTCATAAGCAACCTTTATTGGGTAATACTCATCTTCAAACAAAGCGACGTACGTAATAGTCATTATGTATAAATTAAAGTGGCGGAAACCCAATCTTATAATAAAATAAAACCAGTTCAACCTTTTTCCTTCAACGGTTTGGCATACACGTACTATATAGTAACTTTATTATGCATATACAGTATATAGTAACTAATACTGTATTGAATGAATGTTTTTAACAGAGTAATTAAAATCAGGAAGAAAATAAAAATTGAAACATAAAATCATGCACCCGTTAGATGAATTGAATTATCCTAGACTCTTCCGATTTTATTTGTGGAAACATTCTAAAACGTAACAACTTCACCCCTCCTTATTTTCCCTTTTCATACAAAGATGCTGTTTGTTATTACTCGTTAGCATCACTTCCAGCTCGGTAATACATAAGCTTAAAATACAAGAAAGTTTGGCCAATATATAAAATACTTGGAGAAGTATGATCTATAAGACAAAGAATCAAACAAGAGGATCGACTGCGCAATACTTTGCCTACTAACTTTTATGTTGGATTTTGATAAAAATTTATGTTTATTTGGTGTTGCATTAATTCAGTATTTTGATCCTCTAATTTATTATTTTGGTTCAATTTAATCTTTTATTTTTTTTCAATCTGATCTTTTAATTTTTAAAATTAATTCAATTTAATATTTTAATTTTTTTTTTCAATTTATTCCTCTAATTTTTAAAATCGATTGATTTTCTTTAAAAAAATATACATTTTATAACGTTTTAAAATCGGTGATGTTGAACCATCATAAAACATAATTTCTGAAGAATCAAATTAAATCTAAATAATAAATTAAACTTACAAAATACTAATTTATTGGTAATAATCGCTGGTGTACAGGCAATTAATATCTGACACATCATTACCTCATTTTGACTCAAATGAATATGAAATCCGTTTAAATTTAATAAATTCATTAATTAATGTAACGTCTCCCTTGTAATTGAACTTGGAATGAATTAGTCAAATTAATTTATTTTAATATATTTTATCTCAGAACTTAAGACATGAATGGAAATTAAAACTATTTTCCCATCAAAAGCAAGTTGACTAGATTAACTTTTCATATATCCAAAGCAGTTTCTAATCAGTTCTTTTTTCTTTATATGAAAAATAATTGTTTTCTAAAAAATAATCAAAGCCAGTTCCAATTAATGAGGAAGTATCCAATGGTTAATGAATATAACTAAAGCCTCAAATTCAAGTTTTATTGAATAGGTTAAGAGAGATGGACTATTCCCTTATTATAAATCCCATCTTTCTTTCCTTTCTGCTGTATCAAAAATAAGCACATCATATATTTGCCATGTGGGGAATACCAGGCTCAAAATTAGAGATAGATATCCAAAGCGTCATTCTTTGGGGACAAAATTCTGCAAAGGGCATAAAACTTCAAAACTGAGAGCTGGATGTATCAAAAGACTGGATGGAATTATATCAATTTTCCACCGGTTTCAGCAACCTGACAATATTGATACATGGACAATCCTGTTATGTTCTCAAATGGATATATACTATGGAGGAGGAGAAACAGATATGATAAAATGATATAACTTACACCTAAAATCAGTATACTTTTGTCAATTTTCTCTGAATTTCTACATCACTATCACTGTCAGTAATCATCGCAGGTGAGAATATGGCAGAATAGCTTGTAATCCTGATCCATGTTTTAAGAGGAATTTAGGATGTGCTTCGCTCTTTTAGGACCAAGTCGGACAGGACCTGATGTTACCATGCTGTCCAGTTTAAAAGAATTCACAGCAGGATAACTTCCAGGATTTTGATTTTGTGCTTCATGCTGACAACACCTACTCCTAGCACTGCCCATGTGCGGATCCAGTTCGAGTGCTCTTGTGTTTCGTTGCAATTCCACGCTTGACTTTTCTTCAGGCAACCTAGTCATACGACTCAAGTTTTCTTGCACTTGTATATTCGGTAACCTGGAATCATCAAGATTGGCTGCGGCTGCAGGATTCTTCCTGGTATTTGCGCACAGATGATGCTCATCAAACTTCAATCTGTCAGCAACCTTATTTATGTTTCTGTTACCACTATTTATGGTAGAGGGTGTAACTGGAAAATGTAGAGGATGAACAATTGATGATGGAGAAAGAGGAGTTGTCTGCATGGGACCTAGAGAAGTCAGATGATTAGAAGGAAAGCGAACTTCTGCTGAATGATTCACAAATGGAGTAGTGAAATTATTTCCCCACAGATTTTGAGGAAAATTTTGACTAATTGAAGCAGAAAATTGCCGAGAAAAGGTCCCTGGTAGCATTTCATCTGTTGAGCTTGACAACCACGATGGTGAACTTCTGTAGGGACTATGAAACCAAGATGTTTTGGCCTGTTCATTCACAGTTGGCTGCAAGAAAGGAAATCCAAAGGCTGATTTTGTAACATGGGGATTTGTGTTCTTGTCATTCAGCTCACCATTGGTTACATGAGGCGAGTGACTAAAATTGCCAGGAGTAGGTAGTACCACTGATTGAGAGATCAATCCTAGAGGTTTAGCTCCAGGTATAAACTGCTCTGAAAAGTCATTGGATGCACCATTAAATACTGAATACGAACTAGACTTTTGAGTAATGGGATTGAAATAAGAACTGGCATTTCTGTTGACTCCAAGACTTCCATTTTGAGATACATGATTACCTAGCCGATCAATAAACTGTTGAGAGAATCCAGAGTATGTACTGCTCATCAATATGGTGCTTTGTGCTGCTTGATTGCTTTGAATTTTTGCTGATTGCAATACATTGTCAGCTGATATTTGTAAAGGTGAACCAGATGCCCAATTCTGCTTAGAACTTCTTCCCAATAAAGAGTGATCTAAAGCAGCATATTCAGAATAATTCCTTCTTCTGGATTCCTCATCAGGCCAAACATCTCCCGCAAATTGTTGCATCTCTTGGCTGCTTCTACCAATTGGAACATCTTTACCCATCAACCTCATTGTTGGTTGGTTGGAACTTGGTGAGATATGATCTGAATCTTCTTTCAGAGAAACCACCCCATTTCCATTATGATTCCTGACCCGGTTATATGGATTCTGTTCAATGAATGAGTTTTTCTTACGGTTCAACTCTGAATTAAGTGGCGGGACATAGTGACCGGAACACATATCTGAAGAATTAGGTCGGTGGATATCTTCTCTCTCTCTAGATTGTAACTCGGTGACAGGTAATCGGGTTGGATGATGTGGAAATGGATTAAGACAATCTTTTGGAAATGTCTTCTGAACAACATGATTTTCATTAATGCTTAAATTTTCCTGGTTATTTTGATGGAGAATATTATTAATGGGTAAGCCACTAAAAGAGCCACGTAATGTACTTGATGTATCTGACTGGTTGATCCTTAAGTCTCCACTTGAACTGAAATTGATTAGCTCACCATGAGAATTGAGTGGCAAACCAAAAAAATTCGGATCCAAACAGCTATTTTTGTCACTTCCTTTCTCCCAGCCTGTAATGGGGAATGAGTTATCAATCATATCTGCAGAAAGCATACGAGAAAACTGTCTGTCACCCAAGGCCTCGCCACTATTATCTTTATCTCCATAAGTTTGCAACGGAGATTCCGGTTTTTCATTTGCATTATATGAAGCAGAATAAGATGAAGAAGGCTCCAGAAATGTCTCTGTATTTTCATTTGAGTTAACAGCATCAACCTGTGGATCATCCAAATGGTCCAACTTCCCACTGTAGCTGAAAGATCCAGATTCACACACTTGTGTATTGATACCAGACATCTGCTCTTCTTGGACTGCAGAAAGAGGTCTAGAAATGTCGGCATATGGAGAACAATGCAGGGTAGTTCTGTTGCCTCCATAAAAAAACTGTGAATCAATATTGTCACAAACTGCCACCTTGGTCAACAATTCTGACTTCTCTTCTAACTGCTTCGACTTCTCTTGATTGATACAAGGCTTCAAGAAGCTTTGTACGGTATCTTGTTCCAGAGTGTTAGAAAACTGTTTACTTTCAACTATAGGGCAAACCTCCTCTCTCTTGTCTCTGTCTATATTAACGGCAATATGATCATAATTTCTGTTTGGCTCCAAACTTGCAGTTTCTTCATCACTTCCAGAAGACTTCTCCTTTACTATTGAAGAAGCCAGCGCATCTGAAGATAACTTGAACATGGTTTCATCAAATGAATTTGTCTTTTTTGGACCAAGTATATCATCTTTGCCAGAGAATTTCACATGTCTGTTCGAGGTTGGCTCTTGATCATTATCATGGCTTTCTTCAGTACCATCTCCAATACTACTGCCACTTGATGTCTTTTCAGAAACATGTTTGAAGTGGTTCTTAAGAATGCCATGAACAGGAGATACTGCTTTTGGTTGCTTTCCAACTGAGTCACAGTTTTTAACTTGTTTCTTTCTATCGATAGAAGGATCAACCTCATGAAGTGGAAGCATTTTATTATCAATTGTACCTTTTAGTTTTCTGGAACTATTAACTGCATTTTGCACCATGCGCTCGTAAGCATCATCCTGAGATGGACAAGATTAACAAAATTATGGATGTTATAATAAAATCAGAATAAGCTGACTAAGCTTTTAGGCTATGCAAAATATGAAGATAAATATGTTTTTTTTTGTAATGTAGCTTTTTTATGGATGTTATATTATAGCTTTTATAAGAAAATAAATAAAATTACAACAACGTTTATGCCAAAAGATGAATGTGAAAGGATTTCAATTGTCTATGACAGTTGCTACATTACAATTTACAGTAACTTGATGCCCAAAGATGAATGTCCCTAAAAGTTTACTCAGACCATTAATTGGTCATCAAAAAGCTTTTTGTAAAAGATTGACTCCGTTCATGACTATATTAATTGATCATTTTAGTATCAATTTTCAGAAGAGGGAAATATACAAATCCATATACGTATCATAAATGCATAGATCATATATTTAAGTAGCCATAAAATACACTTAGGTACTAAGAAAAACTATTGAATTTTTTTGTTATCAATACATCCCAGAAAATGCTCGTAGTTAATAATATAAAGTTATTTGAGCATATATATTCTGGTACAAATATACTATTATTTTTAAAGCTTTTACGAGTGAATATACATGAAATAACCATATATTAAGCTAGATGTAGGTATAATTATATATATGAATACCAGCATGAAGAATGCACGAGAGCTTCAATTCAAAATCTTATTTATCGATAGTAAAATCTATTAAAAGCTTTTACGTATTAATAAAAAGTACATATCCCTAAAATCGTTTTTTTTTATTGCACCCTAAAATCGATTTTAATTTACTTAATAAACAGAACGCTAAATAAACTTGTACAATTTGGTACGAATATTATTTTTTGGAAAAATCTAGCTGTAACTGAAAGGTGGGGCGTAAAATAATTATATGCTATTAAGATATTAAAAATCCGATAAGTTGCAATTACACTATGATAAAAAAAAAATTGTAAAGACAACCCTTTCTGTAACAAATTTTCTACCTTGTACAATTCCACTTTGGGGAATCATGTGAGGAATCTTCTGTTTGAAATCACAAGAGATTACTTCGAAAAATAATACCCTAGTAAAAATTGTACTTCTAAAGAAGAAGCTAACGAAAAACACATGCATGGATGTAGCAAATATAATTACAACAAACAACTATTACAGATTCTGAAATTAACCAATATCACCATGTGGTTAAAATTATTATTGTAAAATATTTTTACGATAAATACCTTGGTTCATTCTTTTAGAAGAAAATTTAAAATGCAAATTAATCATTCTTTTAAAATGAGAAAACCCTCTAATTATAAATAAAATATTCCTAAAGTCATTTATTTTAATTAAATTAAAAAAATAGTGGGATATTAATACTTTTCTCTAAATTAAATGGATTTTATTAAAAGGGAAGGGGAGGACAATGGCAAATGCATGAATCATGATGCTTAAATAGTTTTTTTTACATAAATTTGAGACTGCTACATTCACTGCTGAAATGCACATATCATATATGATACACCTCTGTAGAAATTTACGTGGTCCATATAACCCCATTCCAAACCTGAGATTTCTGTAGAATCTGAATGCCGAAAAAATTCAATCTATTTTAATCTTGAAAAGAAATGACAGCAAGGAAAAAAGAAATAGAGAAAAATAATTATGAACTGAAAGTGTAAAAAATTTTACAGTCATCCAATTACAGTCTATCATATATTAAAATAATTATCTTTAACTAATTCAAACGATTTGTGATTTGATGACGATATAAGACTATTTCAAAGAGAATCCATATATAAGCATTAAACTTAAAAAAATATTATGATTATGGAACCAGAGTTCGAGAAGATTTTAGGAAAATAAAGTATTTACTAAGATTAGTCTAGAAACGTTATTTAAAACAACAATCTAGACACTATTAAGATGCCATTACTGATACAGTAAGGACAGTCAAGTTATAAATTTCATTACTAAGGATACAGTTGGCAGCAAGATCATATCATCCTTATACCATCATCGAGTAAACTTCATGGCTAGCCAAGTTAAATATTTGACTACTTCCACTTTCAAATTTCGGCCAACGTAACCACAAACTGACATTGTTTTCGGTTTTCTCTTGGTTCTATATACACTTAGGTTGGGTTCTAATACTCATCGATTTGGTCGTATATATCTCAAAACTGCCTGAACATGTCCAAAACATGTGTCGCTAACTTATGTTGACCGATACATCGAAGTCATTCTCCCCACAGACCAACACTTTCAGAATATATGATCAGGTGTCTCACAACGACAGAAAGTTCAAAACCATTATACGTACCATCACCACTCCCTACTTCACTAATACGCCATAAAAAATGCCCATGCGATAATGATCTATATCAACCCAAGTCAGAGTATTCTTTTTTCTGATGATACATGCCCATCAAGAATGGCATATGCAAACATTCATCAATCCAAATCAACTAATTATACACTTCTGACAGATCCAACAAATGATCTATCAAATTCTGGACCTCCACTTGCAGATCTCCCACTAGCCAAGATACATCCAGCTGTAAGCTGTGTATAAACCTCTACGTCCGAAAAACTGGCCACAAGAGATATATGATGAGAATCTGTTGATCTACCCATGGCCCATATGATAATTCCCCCCCCCAAATTATTAGTTAATAGTGACGGGGCTAGAGAAACCCCTCATCATTAGACTCGGCTCTCTCTTCTACCTCGTAACCCATGAGTGGCCCCTTCTAGCTAGGGTACTTGTACTGATTATACACACAACACACACACACACAACAGCTGGAGCAACATTCTTTGCAGGCTTCACTAACTTCTGAATCCCTTCCGCGCACGAAGGCACTTGTCTTAGTTTTCCTTTTTCGTAACACTCCCCTTTCCCAACTTTTACTTGCCGCGTATTTCGCTCAAGTACTCAACCAAAAAAAAAAAAAAACACACTCACTTTCGTCCACAAATATGTGAAGCACTCTCTCTAATCAGCTTTTTCAGCAGTAAATTTATGCAGAAAAAGCAAGACATAGAGTAAGGAAAGGGAAAGCTATAATCCCATGGCATAAGAAACTACATCAACGCAAAATCTACAGTAACGGGTAATATTTTATGCGCAAATTCCATGAATTGCATACTTATTAGCCAGGAATTAGCTGAAAATCGCCGAAACATACAACAAATAACGAAAGATAAACTAATATTTTATGAGACACAAACCACATACCTTGTTCCCAGTTGGTACGTTGTTGAAGGCATTCTTCTTTTTCTTCCTCTTCTTCTTGCTCACAACTGTCTTCTTCTCATGGTTCACGAACCACACACCACTATCACCGTGCTTCTCCACCTTGCTTTTCTTCTTCAACTTTTTCTTGTTCCTATTCTTCATCGTACTCTTGTTGTTCTTAATTACCGAAGCAACGGGACTAGCAACAGTAGCATAAGGAGCAGGAGTGGCGGAACTAGTTGAATCTCCACCTGAATAGCCATAATCGGATTTCTCCTCATCTTCTTCCTCAACCTGAATCGCTTTCCTTTTGCTGGCTTCGAACGGTGGTGCCACAGTGAGAATCTCCGCGATCGAGCGCTTCTTTGGCACCTTAGGTTTGGGAGGCGCCTTAGGTATGGGCTTGCAATTAACAGTCGTCCTTCTCATCTGCCGCCGTTCCTCCCTGACAGCCTGTGCTAGGCAACCGTCTATGTGCGCGTTTACTGCCGTCACCGTGGCGGCGTTGAAATCCCGACAAACAGGACACACCATCTCCATCTTCTCCTCGGAGGATTCTCCTTGGTCCGATTTCACCTCGCCACCTCTGGGCGTGGGCCTGGATCTCAGCGCCTCAAGCCGCCGAGAGAGCCACTCGAACTTCGTAACGGTAATCGAGGTAATCGAAACATCATTCGCCTCGCCCTTGCGGAACGGCCAGAACTTCAACACGCTCTCGATTTGCGGCAACGGCGGCGGCTGCAGCTGTGGCCGTGGAGGCTGTTGTTGCTCCTCCACCTTGAAAATCTCAGCGATAGAGCGCTTCTTCAGTGGCTTCGACTTCGACGAGGAAGATTTCAAATTCATAATCCTCATGTGGCGACGCTCCTCTCTCATCGTCTGCGCGAGACATCCGTCGATGTGTGCGTTCACCGCCGTGAGCGTCACGGCGTTGAATTCGCGGCACACCGGACAAACCATCTCCAATTTTTCATCCTCGTTGTTGTTGGAGTCGGAAGGAGGCGCAGATTTCTCGAAATCCATAGATTCTGCAGATTCCTCTTCGCTGCAATCTCCGTCGCCATCGGTTCTCGAAACTTCCGCAGCAGAAGGCGGATTCTCCAGATTTTGGGCGTGGCTGTCGTTGAAATCGTCGGATCTAGGGCACGGATTCATGGGCGGAAGCCACGACTGAACCTCCTCACGTGACGTATCACGTGAGGAGGTGGATGCGAAGGGCCAGCACTTGAAAACATCGATGGACCTCATCTTGGATGTGTAGTCCCTGCAACACAGCGAATCAAAACCTATAAAGCGTGCTTCTATATATTTATATTAGTAAAACGAAATCCACAAACAATAGATAATAGATAAATAGATATACCTTATGGAGAATCCATCAAACGTAGCCGCCATGATCAGTGATTAGATGAAGAGAGAGACTATGAGGAAGAAGCAGAAAACTGAGAAAAGAGGAACATGGAAGATTATGATTATTAGATGAGAGAGAATAATTAACGTTTAGAAGAGAAGAAGGAATGGGAGAGAGTGTATTGTGTGTAGCTGTCTGCTTGCTTTTCCCTAATTTATGACTGAAAGGGACGTATGAGAGAGAGCTCTAAAGTGACGACAGATACAGAAGAAACGAAGGTGAGAGAACATTTTATTAGTTAATTAATTAACACTCATATTTAATGTTGGTGCTTGCTGATTAATTATTTTATTATTGCTAATCAACTCTTGTGCTTTATTCTTTTATTTCCATGCATGTTTTTAAAATTAATTAAGTTATTGGGACTCTGGTGTATAATGTGTATTTGTTTAATGTTAATGTTAGATTTGTAGTATGATCTGTGTTATATGCCCATGCTCCTCTACTTATATGAAACAAAGATTCTGCTGTAAGACCACAAACAGTCCACCATACGCCATCACCCACCAAACCACGCGCTTTCTACCTTCATAATATCACCCTTTTTTATATAATTATTATTATAAATAGTTTCCAAATTATATTTGCATTGCTTCGTTTTTTGTATACAATTAACGCGTTATTTTTCATGGTTTTGAGGTCCACTTAAATAATAAGAAATAAATAAATATAAATTAAGAACTAATGATAAATCATGTGACATTAGACATAAGATAATAAATATTAGAATTCAATTTACTAAACAAAATTGAAAAATATTCACTTAGTAATAACTCGAATTTCAGTTACTACTTAATCTTTATGGTTTTTCCTTGCTTAAGAAAGAGGTGTGAAAACAGGAAACAACAATAAAAATTAATATGATTTTCTTTCTTTTAATACTTTCATTTGTTGAGTTTTATTAAGTTATATTCACTTTCACTTTGTTCTTTTTACTTTCATTTAGTTTCTTGAGTTATATTAATCAATTCGCTTTTGCTTTGTATTTAGTGGCGATCACAAAGAAATGGCAAAAAAGAGATGTGAAATAAGAGTTCCTTTCTTGAGTTTTATTATTAATTTAGAGTTACTTTTTCTCCATATTTGGTGACTAAAAGATGAGGGGGGAAATGAGAAAGAAGGTAAAAATGGGATAAAATAATAAAAGTCAATTTATTATTTATGAAATATAGTGAAGATAATTTTTTTTTTAAAAGAAAATGGTGAATCTCACTTGCATTTTTTTTTTCAAGTAAAAAGGACTATAAATGATAAAGAAACGCGTAACCATTTGATCTATAATTAATTTTGCATGATGACATAATTTCTTTTGCATAACAATGTGTTACTAATTGACATCCACTTACATTCGACGACCGCTAAATGAACTTATATGTGTCTTATTTTAACCCAATTTTCATCAACTTATAATTTGTGTGCCTCTTGTTTTAATTCAATTCCCTGGAACAAAACACACACACCTCAATAATTATTATGCTATTTGAAACTATTCTATCTCGAGAAATAGAGCGATTTCATATTTTTTTTTGTGTACTTTAAAACATCCTTCTTAGAGCAGAAAATAGGGGGGGAATAAATAAAAATCTTATGTAGCTGAAAAATATGAGAAAAAAATCAGTAGCAAACTTTTCTCTCATTCAAATGTTTAAAGATTCTATCTTTCTCGTTTTATTTTTTCCGTGCAAATAAAAGGTGAAACGTTAGTAAAAAAAAATAAGGAAAATATAAGGTATCAAGAAAGAGATTAATAACAAATACTCTTGAATGTTTTTTGGATTCATGGTTGACATGCCTTAACTTATAATATATAATGAGTCAATTTTTTTTCATTTATAAAGAGATTTTTTTTCTCATTTACCATGATATTTGACTTTGTATTAAAAATATGATTCTAAATTTTAGACTGAAATCTATTAAAACAATTAAAAATATTAAAAATAATTTTTACCTTAATACTAACTTGAGACACGATAATTGTTTAATGTATATCCTTAATCATATTATTTCTTCTATGTATAAATTTAATTAGACTTAAAGACATTTTGATAATTACATTCTGAAAATCAATCTTAATTGATAGTATAAGTTTTCGAACAAAACATTGTGCATTAGAGTCTCTTTATAAATATGTTTTATCCAAACAAAAATCATGTGACTATAAATTTATATTTACTTTTGGAATCAATTTTAGAAAATTGCATTATTCAAAATGAATTATACGAATGCATATTCAAATGCTGATAAAAAAAAAACGAATACATATTCAAGCATGCACTTGAGCAATGAGCATATTTATATTTTCATGCGTAAAATTAAACCCGTTAGTCGCCAAAATTTTATGGTTGTTCGTATTTGTTGTTTAATAGTATATCAATGTTCTTCGTATGAAAGTGATTTGTCCTTTGAGACACTTCAAAATCTTTAAATAATTGCCTACGAGCTCACCGAGAATTGCTTCGATGAGTCCAACTCCATCCATTGATTCATTCATGAATCAAGCGCCATAGCATGTAGACCGATTCAATCCAATGTGAATAGAAAAAAAACGATAAAAAAATCAAAAAATCGAATAAATCAACAATCAAACAGATAAAAAAATTATAAAAGCAAAATTTTTTATTGCCATCAGATCAAATTTTGGATTTGATTTTAGAAATTGATCCAAACTAAATGTATATATTTCTATTCATAAATTTATAATATCACTTATTTCTATTTTTATTTCTTATATATCTATAAAATTATCACATATATATAAATTATATTTATTTATGAAAAATATATCTAATTAAAGATATTTTTACTAATTATTTAAGTTAAGATACTTAAATATTATATTATTAGTTATATAATGACATATAAAGAAATATTTGATACTTTAAATTATTTTTCATTATATTTATTAAATATCATACCTTTTATTTAATATTTTCTTAAAAAATTAAAAGTAGAATTAAAACTAAAAATCGATCCAATTCAAACAATTTTAAGTTGGATCCGATCAAATCGAATTAAAAATTTAAACCGAACCAATTGAATAATAAATTAACAAAAACAGAATGATTGAATTTAATCATTTTTCTCTTTAAAATCAATTCAATTTAATCCAATAACACCCCTGATGAAAATAAGTTATGATGCTGAGGGAGGCAACAAGGAAGCAAGTATAAGAAAGGAAGAACTATTGATTGGGGCAGAGGTAATTCAAAATTACAATTAATGCATGGTTTGTGTTTTTTTTAGTTTTTAGTTTTTTTAAATTATTTTTAAGTTAATAAATTTTTTATTTAGGTTATGTTTAGTAAAATTAGTGTAATTGAAAATTGAAAAAACCAACTTATTATTATATTAGAAGTGTTTAATAAAATTAATTATTAAAATAGTTAAAAAGTATAAATGACATAAAAATAATAATACTATAATTTATTTTAAAAAAGTAACAAGAAAACTAAATAAATATATTAAAAATAAAAGTGAAGAAAAAGATAAAAAAACGAGAAATTAGAAATTAGTATTTCAAAAAAAACAAAAACTTAAAACATAACTTAATTACAACTATTTTATATTTTTTTTTAAATAATTAAAATGCGTACAGTAATAACATAAACATATTTTACATTATCATATATAATTAAAATTTTAGAATAAATTTTAAAGGCTTACGTCACTGAGCCATCCACTTCATCAACTTAAAACATTGAAAGTTCAAGATAGTAAAAGACACCTATATTAAAGTCCACTACAAGTGACTCAATTACAAGACAAGTTTGATACAATTTAAAATAGGAGAGCACACATTAGTCAAGGATACATTTCTCTTAACCAAGAATGAAATTAATGATAATAATAAAAAACTGTGCTTCTTTACATGTACCATTTTACATATTATTTTTTTAAAAATTATCTCAAACAACTATTGTCCTATTTATATACGTTACTTTCCTAGTTGTTTAACAATTTCAATATATCCTATATCCTATTATATTTTTTTAAAATTAAATTTTAATAGTTTTTTAAAAGAACTTATCAACAGTTTAAAATAATCTATATAAGGATGGACAACTTCAATTTTGAGATACATGAAAAATAATATTTTCTTTATCCTCCTCTTATCATCTTGAATCTTTTGAGCATCATTTATGAGATTCTAGCATTTTTTATTTTTTATTTTTGCTTTAAATACACAAATCTGTATGCATCACAATGTAAATTTTGAGAAAGCAAACTGATCAAGGCCAAAATTTACTTTCAAAACAATACTATTGTCACATCACAATTACTGTCTTATTTTTTCCAATAATTACATAATAAAATAATGTTTTTAATATATTTTATCATTAAATGATAAATATATATTATTAATAAAAAAATATTTAGTAAAAAGCGATATAAAACATTGCAAGAGTTAGTGTAGTTTATGAAAGTATAATTTAATCTCTTCTCGTATAAATTTGATCTCCACCTAATTTTATTCATTAAAAAAAAAGAGAAGCATGAGAAAGAATGAATAAACTCATACATGAAAGAAAAAATGATGCTGCTGTTTATAATTTTTCTCACTACAAATATAAGTAAAATCTAAAGCAAAAAGAATGTAAAATTTAAAAAATGAGAAGACAAAAAAAAAAGAGAGAGAGAAGAAAACCTACTTATATATATTTTTATTTTTTATATAAGAACGAATGTAGTATTAGTTATAGGTAAAATAAAAGAAAGTCAAGTAGTTGAAAAGTTATAGTGATCACTTCCATTCATCTGAGGTGAATGTCTACGGATTTTATAAATTTCAACTAGGATTACACTTCAAGTTTCAACCTTATTGCATTATGAAAAATGATATTTATAACTGTTTTTGTCGACAACTATAGTCATAACTTTGATTCTTTTTATTTTTAAATATTTCTTTATAGTTATATTCGTTTTCAAAAAATATATATTTCAATACTTAATAGAAATAATTTTAATATTAATATATGCACGGAAAAATCTAAGCCAACTTACTCTTTAGTAATCATTGATTAGATATTTAGATGTACTTGAGACCTTGAAAAGAAATGATTTTAAGATAGGACGCATGCAGGTTGGTCGCAGTGAATAGGATGTATTCAATCTGGACATTTGTACATAAAATATACCTGGATAGAATGCATCTAATTTGGACAAATTTAGATATGTAGAGCTTTTTTGGGTGGCATTTAGATATAGAGCTCAAATCATTAAGATTAACATAAATGATAAAGCTAGCTTGTAAGAAGAAATTGTACATTAGAATTATCCAAAGATAACTAAAAATGTAAGTTAGTTTGCAAATTTAGTTTCCAGTTTTCATTTTTGTTAATTGATCATAATACATTTTACAATGTATGTCTGGTTAAATATTTTTCAAAATGTATATATATATATATAGAGAGAGAGTTTCAAACAAAAAATAAGATATATGCATATGGAGAATTAGATTTTTATCATTAAGATTTAGTGACTTAAATGTAAAGTGAAAGATTGTATTTTATTAGATAAATCTTAGTTGAATGGATGAAAATTTTATAATCAAAAGATTTTAAACGGGTAACAAGAAATTATTTGATTCTATTTCTTTTTTTTTTAAAAAAAATTGTTTCCCAATAAAAATTAGTCTTATAATCATCTAAAGGCTGAAAACTTTATAATCAAAAGATTTAATTTAATTTAATTTAATTGATTAAACAAAGTTTATGTTATAAATTTTTTAATATTATTTTTAATTTTTACCGATAAAAAAATCATTCTATTAACATATTTTATTTATTTTTATTTATACTTTTATCACATAATAAACCTTATTTCATACTTATATTTTTCTCTTCTTTTTTTTATTCTCTAAATGTTTAGATAGATATCCACCAAACATATTTATTTTCGAAAAGCTACAAAAACTGTTTTTACTTTTTAGAAATAGTTATGAAACAAGAAAGGCCACATCTTGTTACAATTGTTTTCCAACGTTATAGGTACTATGCTTAAGAATTGAAAAGACATGGGATGGAAGTATCATGAAGCGCGTGAAAGGGACGAGTTGTGTGGCGATGCTTAGAATATGAGGCGCCCCCAATAACACATTACACACAATTGTTAGAAAAATAATTAGGAAATCAGAATTACGAACATATCAGTAAAATTATTTCGCATATAATTAATAGACAAATAGTTTTTATAAAAATACTTAATATAAAAAATAAATATGATAATAAATGAAAATTTAAAAAGAATTTGGATTAAAACATGTTATGTGTTATCTTTAGAGAGAGAGAAAAATATTTTTATTGTACTGGTAAAATAAATTAATATACATGTATCATTCTCTCAAAATATAACAATAGGTTAATTCAATCGAATGTTCCGGAAAAAAAAAACACAATCCAAAATATATATATATATATATATATATATATATATATATATATATATATATATATATTTGTAATAATATAATATAATTTTATAAAAAAGAAAAATAAACAAATGGTATCTTGTTGAAGGTATGTGCCTGTCTATGTGTTTTTTATTTTATTTTTTCATAAGAGAAAGTTATATATAAGTAAAAAAAATAATCACTAAATATGTAGCCCAAATATTACAACTAACAAACTAATAATAGACATAACAACAAACCGTAAAGGAGTTCTCCAACTAATACAAAAAATAAAGACTTAGTTAAACATAATTTCTAATAGATAAAAAATAATTTTTATCTTAAAAAAAACCTGATTGAAAAAACGAAAATATATTTACTTTAAATTTTAAATTATAGAAAAATATTTTCCAACAATTACTTACACCATGCATCATTTTGACTTTAAAGAGCTTTTGTTTGGTTAAACTTTAAAGTAACGTACACTGCAAATTACCAAACTTCTCCAACATACGATCTTTATCTTTAGCATGTTTAAACCATAGGATAGGATGCGGCCAAACACTCTCACTTCTTGTGTTTTAATTCGGGTAGATAGAGTTTTTTTTTTACTAGATAAATATGTTAGATAAAATTATAGTTGGGTAATAGTAAATATAACTTTAAATATCAATTATAATGTGAGGTAAAAGTAAAATATTATTATTAGATGAATTTATATAATTTATAAACCATAATCAATCCAAAAATATTTCATGATCTGTGAACACTCACTCAATCATGCATAAATTTTAAGAATTAATAGTGAATATAATAAAAGTACAAAGAATTTTTATATTAGTATTCAACAATAATAAATTAACATATATGATAAATTTTTTATTAACTATCTCAATATTTATAATAATTTTCTAATTGGTTGATAATATAATATTTTATAATAATAGTATATAAAGTTAAATTCAATATTTTTTTAATATTATAAGTATTATTTGTGAGAGATAATTTTATTCAAGTCTTTGATCAGACTTTACTTAATTTCTGAAAGATGTTCTAAAGAAATAAAACTAACAAAAACAATAAAACTTAAGAAAATTCTTTTTGAATCTTTAATTTAATGTATTTTTTATGTATAAAAATTAAACATAATATCAAATTTATAATACTCAGATATTCTAACTCATTGATAAATTTAATGTAATTATATAAATAAAATTTAAACTTAAAATTATTAATTAAATTAAAGTAATTTTATGCCCATTAATTCACATGTTAAATGAATATTTATATTTTATTTTAAGAGTTTAATAATAACATATTATTAAAGTAAAATATCATCGATCATTTAATCAGATATTATTGGTATTATGATTTTTAAAATAATTATAATAAAAATCATAAATTTATAATAAATTGGTATTGAAAGACTGTATAAATAAAATGGTATTTGAATATAATTAGCGCGAAGAATATAGTTGGGGTTGGGGCGTGGCAAACTGGCATAATGATGCAGGAAGTGACTGAAAATATCATAGATGCATGCGGTCAAAGAAAACGACAAGTATGTAGGACCCACTCACTAATGATATTCGTGTCGTGTAGTGCACAGAACAGATTATTCTCTTTCTCTCTAATCTAATCTTAATATCACACTTTGGTTTGGTTTCGTTTGCATCATGCCTAGCTTCCAATTCCAACACCCAAATGCAATTTTCACTTCTTATCTTACCTCTCACTCACGAATCCTCCTCATATAGGTATGTGCCTATAATCATTATAATACATAATTCCCTCAAATTAGTCTTTATTCTAGATTGGAAAGTCTTCCATGCATTTTCTATATTTCTTTAGTAAATATGGCTTACTGATATCATGATATATATATTTATTCCTCATTTTATTATGATTCCTGCCCCAATCCTTAATCAAGGGAGCATTTCAGTAAAGAAAATGAAATATAATTTTATATTCGAAGGAGTATGGACTCAAATATGGACTTGCTATTTTAGCTCAACACTTTTCTGAAAGAGCTTAAATATTCTTTTGCTTTTTTTGTTTTTTTTTTGTTTGTTTGAGGATTGGGAACTATGAAGTAACATACTGTGATCTACTGATTTTCATTCCCAAAATGAACAAAGCAAGTGTCAGGTGATTGTGTTGAATTTTAATATTTTTTAAAATTTCAACCTGATTTTGGATATTTTTTTAGTTGATTTTTTATTCTTTCTCTTCTAATATGATGTTTTTTTTTTCAGTAACAGATTGAGGATCAGATTCAAGGGCATCATATTGTTGAAATCATTTCCTGTTTGCTGATCCTGGGTGATGAAGAAGTTGGAGTTGATTAATATTCACAAGTCATAACCTTTGAAGGTTGGAGAAACAGAATCTACAGTCCAAGCTACCTCCAAGAGAATTGAAGGTTCCCAAGTCACTTTTAATTGAAACCTCCAAAACTGAGCCCGAGGATCAAACAACTGCAATACAATATACAACAAGAAGGTAACAAGAAATTCTAACTAGACCACCATCATGAGTATGGGATATTTCACTGAAATTGTTTTATGCATTCAAATGGGGATAGAGAAGTGTTAGCAATACACTCTCTAACACACTCCTTCTAACACCTCTATTATAGCTAAAATTGATGAAAACCACAAAACTATGATTGAGGCTTCTTAAACAGAAGCCAGATGTGCAAAGTTTTGTGATTTTGAATAAATTTTAGTCCATAATATTAATAGAGTATATTTTAAAAGAGTGTGTTATTGATCGACATTTCTGAATGAGGAAATATAAATATAAGTCATAAATGCAATGCATGAGATTAAGCTTGTTTCCGATAGGAACAAGAAATTGAAAAATGATTGGCATTCATTGAAGCAATGCTAGATATTTTCTGAAGCTCTTTGGGGATCATAAGTAAACCATATTGTCATTCCAACAAGAAAGAAAAGATGAAGGAGATGGTAGCTGTTTGCTTTGATAATTAAATGAACAATTAATGCTAGAGAGGCATTGAGTAGGATGGCAATCATGGATGAGCTACCCTTTAGGTTTGTGTCAAAGCAGAAGGATTTAGATACAGCATGAGTGTTGTTCAGCTTTTATTTAATGCTCCATCCAGGATGTACAATGAACAGTTATAAATTTACATAAATAAAAACATAGGAAAGGACTTATTATTATCTCAGGATGCAAAATCTGAATTATACGTGCATCATTTCCCCCTTCACAGATAAAGAGTACACAGTCCACAAGAGGATTATGAATTTGTTAAATTCCTACTGAGTACTAACAAAAGGAGCGGGGGGGGGGGGGGGGGGGGGGGTGGACTATTAAGTTAATTTGACTTTAGAAATATAGTGAGATTAAAAATTCAACTAATTGTACAAAGATGAAAGGCAAATCACTAGTGTCTGGGGGTGTTCAAATAAGGTGTTAGAGTATGCTTTTAAATTACAAACAACATTTTAGAGACTTGAAGATACTAATGGGAACTATTTGTTTGAGTTTTTAGGTGTAAAAGGATCTTCCAGAGACCAGAGAGCTAGTTAGTAATGATTGATGACATTAAATCCATGGATAGCAAAATGAAACGAAAGCATAAGAACTATTAATTGGGGAAACTTAGTTACTTAATGCTGATTTTTTATACTAAGTTTTTGTTGGACCAAAGATATAAAATACTGTAAACTTTGTTGAGTTTCTTTAATTTGCTAACTGTATGGTTTTGAAACTGCAAAAGCATTGGCTTCCAATTAATGTGAAATATACATTAACCTCATTGTTTGAGCATTATTTCTTTTATTGTGACTCGTGAAGTAGCTCAAGAACTGAACACTTCTAAGTTTCAGTTCTTCAGGCTAAGGATTATGGAGCCTTCATTGAAGACATTCATTTATATATATCTATGGATTTTGCTGAATTAATGAGTAAGAAATATCTATTTGAGAACAAAAATGAAAACGAAACCAAGAGAGGAATCATCTGTAAATTGGAATTTACTAATTGGCGTAAGATAAACTCATCCAAATATGAAATATCTTTTACTTGTCATGATAGCAAGGAATGTTCTTCTTGTCCCAATTTCCGCACAGTGGCTGATGTGATCATGTCAACTTTTTGCATGAGAAGACCTCTGTAGATGCATATATATATATATATATATAGAAAATTATTGAGTCTAATTTATAAGGGTTAAGCACCCATTTGTGCTTAAACCTGGTTTTTGTGTATATATATCACTGCCCAGTGCTATTTATGGAGAGACAAGGTGGTGGATGAAATTGATCATGGTAATATATCATAACACTTTTAGTTCATTCTTGAACAACACTAATATGTTGGAAAGAAGACAGATAGCTTTCTGGATCAGGAAATCTGATCTGCATGCTAATTACTCAATAAACAAAATGTATGTTTATTCACATGTATGTAGTACTGTACTTTGTAATCCTGACCTTTTAGCTTTTATAGATTGAAGGAAAGAGGTACTAGGCTACTAGTTTGATGAGAATATAGCTTATTGCATGAGTCATGAGTGGTTGTTCTTGTCGGTTATGATAAAAATTGTTGGCATTTAAACCTATTAGATTTCAGTGTTAGCAACAATGAACGTAGTTCATGCTGTTAGGCTGTGCTGCTGCAGCCTTCAGTTATGAAGTTTTTAATGCTGGTTATGATTTTTAATTTCAGTTGTTAGATTTTATGCTTTATGGTATGGTAAAGTCATACTTTTATTTTTTATTTATACTTTTGTGAATTAACATTAAATTTTTCCTTAGAAAAAGTTACTACTATATATATACAATCTTATAAACCTGAATATATACATACATATACAGGAAATATATAAAAGAAAGTTATTTTATGTCAGAGTAGGAGAAATGAATATTGACTTATTATAGACGATTGAGATCAGAATATAAAACTCATGCGATTTTTTTAAATGGTCATGTGATATTAAGAAACTTTTCATCTTAATTATCCACGCACATATAGTTATTTGACTAAGATTTGTTTCGTATGTAACATATTGTGACAACTACAATATATCTATTAGAGAAAAAAAGTCAGACGCACGAAAAGCCATTGAGGTAGCTAATCAACCCAAACTCCTTTACTCAGTATAAAATTTGAATTAGTTATGTTAACTAGTCATCCATGTTTGCCTGTGTCAACTGTTGGATCTCAAACGAACTTTAGTTTTGAAATTACTTAATTTAATAACCTTTTTTTTTTCTTTCAAGTTTTCATTAGTTTTCTATTCAATACCATATTCGATTAATCCAAGTCGACATGGGTAAGATTAATATAGCCAACAAAACCCTCTCTCAAAGTTTAATTTAAACACAATTACATTTTAAGAATTTCCATCAATTAATCTATGCGCTAGTGATCAATATAAATAATTTAAGTGTGTCTTTACTCAAGCATTGTGTTAACCCAGATACTGATAAAAAAAAATTGTGTCAACCCAGATCCGCATTATTTAGAAGCAAGATGTTGTAGCTTACCGTATTTTGAGTTATTGGATGTGGTTTTCATAGTTAACACTTAATACATATCACAAGCGTAGTTTGAAACACACTAAGTTTCTTTGCAGGTAATTTTTTTTAATAAAATGTTTAAATTATATTGTCCTTTAAACTCCTGACTCCTCTTTATTAAGAGTTGAAAACATCCTATGCCTTTTGTTAATGAGTAATTATATAAATAAAGTTTTCGGGACCAATTTTCCTTTATCTAAGTTTTAATATAAGTAACTTAAACACTTGAAAAAAAAATGAAAATCTGAACACTTTCACTATCAGATTTATAAGCATATACAAACTCTTTATTTTATGAGGTCTCAAAAATGATAATAGGTGTGTTTAAAATTGTCCATCAACAAAGCTGAAGTGAGAAGATAAATTTACTCGCGAAATACTCATTTACAATAAAATGAACATATGTCTCTTGACAACAATAGTATAACTTTTGGCAATAATAAAAACTATTACTATAATTTAAACATCTATGAAAGCGACAAAAGAGTGTATATACATATATTGAAACATAGAGTAATTTCAACTTTCAAGTAATAAAAGATCAAAAAGAGTATTTACACAAAATTACAATCCCCCCTCTTCCCTACAGAAAGGAGAGAAAAAAAGTAAAAGGGAGACATAAGTAACTGTGCCAATACAGCTCCCAAAATGGCACGCAAGTAGGAAGAAGTTGTAAGCCAAAATGGGACAACGTACGTCTCTCTCTCTCTCACACTCTCCACATGACACTTTTCTTACTTGGGTTAGATTTTGTACACTACACTTTAACTTTAATATTAAACATGTTTAAGATGTGAACACATAATAACTATTAACTAAGAATGCAATTAACAATTTCCATATACAAACAAATGAGACACCGAAACCGAAGAAAAGTAAGATATATATTAGCTTCGATATCTGTCTCAACCTACACATCCAATTCACTTTTTTATTCCCACTTAAGTTTGTTTCTGAGCCAGCTTGTGATTGTGTTGTCTGGTACACAAATGGTTCATGAACATAATTTAGAAATATTAATTAATAATGAAAGATTTTTTACAGTGTAATTTAATCTTTGGTTATTAATTAGTATATAATTGAAAATCATTAAATTTTTAGTAATTACTTCAAAGTCTTATTTACTAATTAATTAAATATCAGTGTATCAAATTAATTAAATTACTAATATCTCGAAAAAGTTGCATTGTCTTTCATATAACTACTAAGTTATTCTTTTTCTTTTCATTTGTGTCTGGTGAATGGTGATCGCTTTCAGGTTCACTGTTTGATTCAGATTGTACCAAAGCAGAATATATGGTTGTAACATGTAATTTTGGTTGTCAGGTGTGTTGTTGCAGCGGTTAATTTTACTTGTGAAAATTAAGAATGAAGGTAACACTAGTATGTATGATAATGATTGGTGTTTCAGAAACTTGGCACCGTTAAAATTTTCGCATAGAATTAGAGGGGAAAGCTTTGTAATGCTTAAATTTTCACTTCAACCCCCATTAAGATATATTTACTTTATCTTTCATCTTATTTAGTTATTTATATATTTTTTATAATTTCACCTCAGTTTATCCCACAGTGAGTGGACGTATATATATCCTTTTTATAATATGATATGTAATTTTGTTTATAAAAAAATATTAATTATTAATCTATTAATTTTTATTAGAAATTGAATTCACAATTTTTTTTTCTTTTTTAATCACTTAATCAATCTTATAACTCCATATGATAGATATGTATTTTAACTATCAAATAGGATTGATATCTGATATCTCCTTATAGATCGTGATACAAATTAATAAAATCACTTCGTGATCAAATTAACTAACATCTCATTCAATTTATTTAAATTACAAACGTTCATCTCATTTAGCCTTCTATAGTTGGGAAAGGAAGAAAAAATAAATAATATTGAACGTGTTGTTTTTTTGGTGCCTAATGCTTACTGATAAAACATTAAACCAAACAAGCGGTAAGAAGAAAAAAGAGGCAACAAACCTTCTTCCAATAAAAATTCAACTTCCATTTTCAAGTACCTGTATGTGAAAGCGATAAAATTAAAACGACTTCAATTTTGAGTTTGATTTTTTTTTTTTTGGAAGACAAATACAATTTTGAGTTTGATGAATATCCACTATTAACGTAAATGAGATTTAAATTAATGTCTAATGTATTGGTATATCATTACTTATTATCATATCATTTTTTATTCATTAAAAATGTACTAAGTTAATGTATTGAGTTTTATACAGTGTACATAACTTCTGTTATATAGAGAATACATATTTTTTTTATATAAGCATATAGAGGATACATTTTTTTAAGCATATAGAGAATGCATATTAATTATTTTCAACATAATTAAATTTTTTGAAAAAAAATCTCTTAATATTTTTTAAAAAAGCATTGATTGTCGATGCCTCAATGCGAACAGGAAAGCAAACATTGATTCTTAAATTTTAAATTTATATATTTTCAAAATTGATTTCAGATAGTCTGTTAAAAATTAATTACTAGCAGGAAAGCAAATATACTTTTTGGGTACAAATTATTGAGAAAGTTAATCTCCCATCCTGGTAATCAAAGTTGTGCTATGCTTTTGTGGGGGAATAACTTGCAGTGAATAATTTTTTTTGTTAAATTTTTATTATTCAAAAGCTACTTGGAATTCGATTCATTCAGAATTTTGTACAGTTAAGATTCTAAATTTTAGATGTAGAACTCATAAATTTATTTGAGGGAATCAAGTTATTTGTTACTCAAACCAAAAACCAATAAACATTAGCTTATACTCATAACAAAATCCATTAGTCCTATTTGCAACCCAACCTAAGTTGTAAAATGTACTACACTAATGGAATTACACATTTAAAATGATTTTTCTTTAATAAAAGGTTGATAAAATGATATAAAATCCCATTATGTTTATATGAGTGAAAATAATCTATTTAATAAAAAAATTGGATCAACGGTGATTTTGCAAGCGATATTAATCTCTAACTCAATGGATTTGGGGACATATTTGGTCTCTAACTACGACAAATTTTCTTTTTCAAATTTTACATTTGTGGAAAGTTTTTTAAGGATGGAATTAGACTTCAATTTATGAATGTCCTTTTCTTCTAAATCCTTTTCTTCTAATTTTTTTTTGAAATAATGTTATTGATTTTTGAATTAATGAGAGTGTAAAAAAAAGGTAGTGCCAATGGTCAAAATACTGTCTTATTTTATTCATTGTCCAATGTCCATAATGCTTGTAGACTTGTTTGCAGTATTGCAGGTGCAGCGGCAGCATATGGACACATTCGGTACAAACCCTCAGAATGGCACTGAACCAACCTAGACATTAGATGGGTCAAAGCATGCGACAAGATGCACAAAACATTGCAAAAGCAGATCCCGGCTTAAAGGTGTTTCCAGACTACTTCGCTTGTTAGAAACTAAAAAGAAAAAAATATTCATGCCTAAACAAGAAGACAACATAATTTGATTGCATATAACAAAATGACCCTTAGTTTGTTATTCCTTAAATTCTTTTACTTTTGTTTCTTTCTTCTTTACGCGCCAGTAGTTAGAGGGTCTATAGCTCTCTCGGTTGAACATGTGAGTTATTGTTGTAAAATCTTTGCTACTTTTCTTTGATTCTTATAGACAAAAAAAAACCTTTATGCTAAAGATTTTCTTCAAACTAGACAAATGAAAGGACATTATTACTCAACTAAATCAAATAGGCAGGGTCGTACATGTCCTTGGCAGCTTGTATCCATTTACATCGTCCAGCATTCTGATTCACAAGGTTGTCTGTTATCAGAATCATTTCCAGCAGCACCATTACTGAGGAAGAAACTTGGAAGCAAAATACTGCCCCTTAGCTATATTGCAAAGACAGTTTTCGTTGTTTTAATTTTACAGCAAAAATCTTCGTATTCACAATTTCTTATATCGATGGACGAAAGCAAACAAGATGAGATATGTATCGGTGTTAAAAGTAATTCTGTTCACCGGTCCAAACAGGTACTCAATTCTATTGAGGCCCACACATGAGAATACCAGCAACGACATGATAGCTTCTTTATTGAAAAGAACAACCAACGTCTTAACAAAATATGCCTAAAGTTAACATCATATTTTAAAAAGATAAAGCTTAGAAAAAGAACAATTTTTTTAAAAATAAGCTAGAAAGAATATCTTTGGACAAAATTACACAATGATATGTCACATTCTTTTTAGAATTTATTCAACCGCACGTTGAGCGAAAGTTATTTACAAAAAGCAATGTATGACATGCAAGTATATGGAAACCACAATCTATTATTTGTTCTCTCTTGAAACTGCATGATCAAAATTCTTGTTTGGTTCTTGATGGCAAATATTTATCTGGCCGTAGAGCGAGATGATCGGCTACTTGGATTTGTGCGATTGCCCCTAAATATGACCTCCAGGTTCTGGAAGCATCCAGGAGCCCTAACCTGTGTATCATAACAGAAAACCACACCTTAGAAAACAAATTATCACTCCGACTCATTTTTGGAGTTATAAGGTTGGTTTGGTGACAAAAGAAGAAGAGATGACAGGAAAGGTCATGGGTTCGACCTCCCCACTAACCAACAATTAACAACTATCATTTGCTGGAAAAGAAAAACACGGTAAAGTTGCTTTGTTACCTATTCCATTAGGAACTGCGGATTTTTTGGTCCATCATATTCATCAGACACGTAAAGTAATAACTATATCACAATAAAAAGGGATACCTTCCAGCGCCTCTTTTGAGCAAGATGGTAGTATATGTCTTCCAATCTCCCAATTATTTGCCTAAATGTTGGTCTTCTGTATGGTTTTTCATCCCAGCATTCCTCAATTAACCTATGGAAAAATCAAATTTCCTGAATGTAAAATTTTTATTCTTTTAATTTCCTACTCGTGGTAGGTTTTGAAACTAAACCTTAAAATCTGCTGCCAATAAAATGTATTTAAAACACTCACTGTTTTAGTCCATAAGCATAAAGCTTTGGTGAAGCTCTAAATGGTGGACGCTCATTTTCAACATATGCTTTGGGAACTTCATTTTCAGGCTTTTCATAAAACGGTGGACAACCTTCAATCATCTAGAGGAATAGAAAACCATACAAGTGCCAGTCAATATTTTGCTTGGCATCTCTCAATAACCATAGACTCCTATATGTATATACTTGATAAGTGAAAGAGATCCTATGTGTAAAAGACACCATCAAATATCTAAAATTCAATATGCCGTAACAATACTGAAGGAATTTGAATGCTGAAATCAACATAGGATACATAGAAACAAATGATACACCTCTCAATGCATTGCTTTTCCTGGACTTGCAATTTTTTAACTAACATGAATAACACAAATGTATGTATGTATGTAGGGGATAAGACTTTATGTTCAGGATTATGTAAATGCTTTTAATTTGCTCAAAATAAAACTGAAAAAGAAACAGAAAATATAAAGTAAATTCTCATTTTTTGAAGAAAGCGAATGCAATTAACAGCCTTCTAAAAGTTTTGTGCTAAGATAAACAGAAATTACAAAGGACGGAGAGTATTGAATTAGGATGTATTAATTGCTCAATACCACCATAATATTCAGCAAGCATCAATTCATCAAACAGATTTTATATTTATTAATTAATTTGGAAGTTTAGGGTTTAAAAGTCTTGTTTCAAGACCAGAGAAGATACAGCCATTCACATTATAAGGGTAAACAATTAACTTGGAAGTCATTAAAAAGCTCTAAAATAAGAAAAATCACCATGCATCCGAAGGTGAGGAATAATGATTTTACCTCCTGTAATATCAAAGCAAATGAAAATACATCCACCTTTGTGTCGTATTCCTCATTTTTATATACCTCTGGAGCAACATAACGCCCTGTTACAGATTTGAATAAATTCATCAATACAAACTATGAAATCAGAACCAATCCCAATAGGATTAAAATAAAACCAGTTATACATATAAGAGATGGCCATATTTATAAATCAATTAATAAATTCAAATTAGTAAAATTGAGCACCAGCTGACAAACTGTCTTTAGTAGTCACTGAGTAGACAGCATTTATTTATTTTTTTTCTTGCAAACTATGCATCATAATGCCCTCATGAAATAGAAGTTCACAATATTGCTTTTATGCAGACCAACATGATTGACAATGAATATTTCAAGCCTCCACTAAAGAAGAAAACCTACATGATGTATCCAGGCTTGTCACGGGTTTGTCCTCTTTGACTGTTTTAGCAACTTTAAGCAACTTGCTAACTCCAAAGTCTGCAACTTTCAGATGCCCAGAATCATCCCGCAGTATATTTCTGTTATCTTACTCATGTAAAATGAAGAAACTTTAAACAGTTCCAAACACTCAATTAAAAATGCATGCTTCTACTGAAAAATCCATGATACTTCATACACATGCTGGAAGAATAATAAAATCAACAAGACAGGAGAACTAAAACATACGAAGGCTCAAGATCTCGGTGTATAATGGCTTCTGGTTTATGTTCATGCAAATAGTTCATACCCCTGCAAAATATACATGCATTGTATTTATTACAAATATCCAAATGCAAATTTTTAATATAGGAGTAAATTTTCATTTATTATTAAACTTTTAAAAAATAAAAGAATCAGGAGAGTTTGCTTCCTTGCAACCCAACTGAAAGCTAGTGATGCATCCATAATATGGAAGCTCTTGACTGACCTAGCAATATCAAGTGCAAACTTTACAGCTGTTACTGGTTTTAATGCACCTTTCCGCTTCAAGTAGGCACGGAGATCCCCCTAAAGAGATGATAATTCATTCCAAATTGTTAGACATTACAATTGTGAAGAATACAGGGTATAGTTAATCACATTGCACACACAAGTAGAGGAGATATCTTCCTAATTATATGCACTTCCATATTTTTTCACCACTTCACTAACATGAAGTGAAATCCCCAATAAAGATAAATGAAACTCCTAATTCAACACTTATCAATGCTAGATTAAAATGGGTATCTCTTATCATTACTTAAAATCCTTCAACGTAGATATTTATAACTTCTAAACAGAACAGGAACAAAATTGTCGGACCGGATTCAGTTCCTCTAAAGTGAGAAAGTGAGAACCACCCATCATCAATTTGAATTAAAGTATTTTGCATACATAACCGACTTTATATCAATTGTAGATAATCCCTCACTTTTTCAATTTACACATCTACTAACTTAGTGGGCCAAATCCTGTCTGGCCAATGCAGAATTGCAAATAACTCCTGACACTTCAACAATTAGTATCAGTTCCAGTATAACTTTTTATCATATTAAGTTCTTAATTATTAATTATTTGTGCACTCCAACTGTGCTAGATTTCCAGTAGCGCTATTGAAACTAACCTGGGGTAGATATTCTGTGACAATCATCATCGGTGTGCTTTGTGTTACAGCACCCAAAAACTGGACTACATTTGGATGTCTTATTTTCTCAAGCAATGTAAGCTCATCATGAAATGCCTTTCTGATAAACAGATGCCAACAAACAAAATCGAATATGAGAATAACAATTAAGAATTGAATAATCCAATTGACATGAATGAAACGACAGCTTGCATAAGTAGACCAACCCACACTTTATCATCATCAGTGAACAATTCCTCCCCAAGTGTCTTGACAGCAACCTGAGTTCCACGCCATAATGCAATCCGAAAAGTTCCCTAAAATATTCAATATAAAATATGGAACACAAAATAAATGAGGGTAAATTGACTTGAGAGAATATGTCAAAACTAGGCAAAAGGATAAATCAAGTTACAAGACGATTTGCTTCTTAAAAAAAAAAAGAAAAAACAGTTTTTTAAAAGCAAAAGTAGATTAAGCAAACACATAAAAAAAGCAGAAAATTGTTTATTTTTATTAAAAAAGAAGCTTTTTTCAACAGATAAGCTTATACAAACTGACTCATTACCTTTGTTATGCAAACGCTATTAGTAAAATCAAGTTCAGAAGGATCAATCTCATACTCCGGGACTTCACGAGCATTTTGCACATGCATGGGAGCCATCTACCAAAAAAAAAAAAGAAGTTCACAATTGAAACAGATATCATAAACCAACTATTCTAAAAAGAGTTTAACAATTATGCAATGTCAGTTGAATTGTTTTATACGTAAAAATCAACCCTTTTTTTTTACTCTCTAACAGTAATTCCGATATTATTATAGTCTTTTTAGTGAATAATACAAAAGAAAATAATAGAAGAAACTTTTTTGAATAATAGTTACAAATTCCTTCATATTTTTAGAGACAACCAACTTATATGATAATTTGTAACTAAACATATATCAGAAACTGCTGGTATGTGTGTTGACTTTCATAATCATTATCTTAAAAGTCATACAAAACTACTAAAGTTAATATCTGATTGCTTGACAATGTAAAAAATTTCACACTACCAGTGGCATGTCTATTAAACTCTCTAAATGAATAACAAAATTGGTTTTATATATAAGAAGAGGGAAATGAAAAGAAGAGAAGACACATACCGGGGGTCTTGCACCGTGTTTCTCCAAAAGCTTGACAACGTCGTGATTTTTGTAGTACATTGCATCAACTAGAGGCTGTTAAACAATCCAATCCAGAAATTAGTGTGTCAGTGAGTGTAGAATAAGAGACAGCGAGAAGAGAGAAAGAGGAAGGAGGTGGAATTACGGTGCTGCCCCAGCGGTCTTGAGGATCGACGTCGGCGCCTCGTCGGAGCAGCAAGCCAACTACGTCGGTGCGGCCCTGGCAGGCGGCGACGTGGAGCGCGGTGCGGCCGTCAATGTCGGTGAAATTGACGTCACTCCCGGCGTCCAAGAGCTCCTTAATACCGTCCGAGTCGCCTTCGTTGGCCAGATACATCAACCGGACCGCCGGGTCCAGCGCCTCCGACGCGTCGCCGCCGCAGCCGCCGCGCTCCGGCGCGAGGGAGGATTGGCGGCCGAGAGAGAAGCGAGGCTGGAGCTTCTTGATTTCCATTGCGGCGGAGAGGGCTTTCAGTTTTCAGAGAGAGAGAGAAGGAGTTGTGAATTCAACGAGGGATGAGAATAAGAATAAGAAGAAATGAGAGTGTGTGAATGAAATTAATTAATATGAATGATGATTTTTGCTTAGAGGATGGTATCGGGTTCTAAGAGACTCACTAGTTTAAATCTTCTGACGACACTGCCTTTCTACTTTCTACAAACTAAATACAATAAATATGCGTGTAAAGATTAAAATGAGTTACAAAAATTTATATATAAGTACTAAAATAAATTAAAATATATATGTAAGACTAAAATAAATAACTTGTTAATATAAGGATTAAAACATAAAATTTGTGTAACTGTAAAACTTAAATGAATATTTTTATGATGTACTAATCTTTAGGATATTTTTGGTCAACTGTTTTTTCTAATATTTTTTTATAATTTAAAAGAAAAGCTTAGGTGGTTAAGTTGACTTTCTAAAAATGTACTTTTTCTTATAACTTTCCTAAGTTGACTTCCTAATTCAATTGATTGCAAGTTGCAGCGTTTAAAGTATTTTTTTTATGGCAAACGGTAAAATATAAAAAGGCTAAGGGCATATAATAAAGGATCATGAATAAAAAATAAATATCTAACCAACTTATGATTAATGAACTATTAAAATGTAGTTATTTTTAATTTAGTACAAAATATTTCCTGACTTTATTAATAATTAATTTTTATTAAAAAATTTAATTGAATCATTTAAAATTATATTTTTTTATTCATAAAATTTAAATCTGAAATCTTACTTATAAAAATTGAATCTAATATAATTCATATTAACAACTTATTGATGCTCATAAAACATATAGTTAGACACTATTTTAATTGTCATCTACTATTGTTTTGTTCAAAACATAATATGATTAGTTAAATACCTATTTTAATGCAAATTTGAATTCCCTGATGCCACATTTTTTGCTTGGTAGTGGACAATTCTTTTAAGGAAAATATTCTAGCACTAAGGGACTAGTAGTAATTCTCTAGGTGGATTTCTACAAGCAGTTTCAATGTCATTGACATCCTCCTCAATAGTATTTTTTTTATTTGGTAAGAAAAAAATCCAATAGTATTGGAAGTGATTTCCTATTATACCATTTTGAGCAACAAAAAAAAAATACCTATTTTAAATTTTTGAATTTATCGGCTATGCTTTGTCATTATAATAGTTTTTTATAATATCAATCGATTAAAAATCATGTTTGATGTGATTTTTACACTAGTAATATACATGAATTATTCTAATTTTACAAAAAATATTTTGTATAATTTTTTTAAAAAAATTGAGATACCATCACAACCTTTTCACTATTTTGAGTCGTTTTGAATTAATTTTAAATTTTAGACCTAATTACACTTCAAACTCTCTACCTCTTCACAAAATTATATTATGCAATTATGGAATCCAAATCCCTTTCTCCAAACTTAACTTGTATTACCAATCAAAATATCAATTAAACCATAATTTAAACCAATTTTAAAATAAGATTCTCAATATTTTTAAATATTAATGAAAATCAGCCCGTTTTTCACGGTCGGATCAAAACAGGAGCTCCGAGAGGTTCAAGCCATGGGGATCTACCTAGCTGAAGGGTTCAGCAGTTAAGGAAAAGAGACGAAGATTTTGAGCTCGGAACCATTGCGATGGCCATGGCTTCCAACCATCTTCGAAACCTCAATCGCATCTCCATCCACCATTTTCAGGCTCTCCTCAACGATACTACCAGGTTCTTCTCCGACGCTGCTTCTTCATTGCCTCAACCGCAACCTCCCTCATCATCCTTGAAGCACAATGAGCTCGCCAAGTTCGCCGCCATCGCCGATACCTGGTGAGCTTTCGAATCTGTTGAATGAATTTGTTGTTATAGACACAAGAAAATGGATGACATGTATTTGCCCTTTCCTTGTTGATGTCAATAGGTGGGATTCTGAAGGCCCCTTTAAACCATTGCATGTGATGAATCCTACGAGACTTGCTTTCATCCGTTCTGCACTTTGTCGACATTTCAAGTAAGCCCCCTCTTTTGTTTGCTCCTTGTTACCTCTATTTTCTAAAATTATCGCGGATCCTTTGAAATTGAACGCAAATCCGCCGTGCCGGACACTCTTCGATCACCCTCTTGCCGCCGCCGACCTCCTTCTTTTTCATTTGAGTGCCGTAACGTTCCAATAGTAGCGGCGTGAGCTAACTGCATAACAGAGAACTTGGGTAGATGGGTCGGGTCTTAGGGTTTTAGCCTCTCAGGGTGTATTTTTTTATCTTTTCTAATCTTTTGGGCCTTGGGCCTCAAGTCCACCGTTTCTGTTTCATATTTTTAAGTGTGGCTTTTTAACTTTCTGATCTGTTACGCGGTAAAAAAATTTGTGTACTGTTAATATATATATATATATTACAAATTTTCAGAATAGGTAAAAAAAACAAAAAAAAAAATAATATTAAAATAGCTGTCATCCTGCTATCCGTTATCCAGCTAGGCTCTGCTCCACGATGATGGGATTGACAACTATGGTGTTTATTCTTGAAACTACTTTGGTAGAATGTGCAATGCTTTGTGCTATGTTATAATTTCACATGGTAGAAATCTTGTTCAATACCCCTTGAATTAAATATAATCATATAAGGATGTGTAAGAAGATGACTCTAATGAAGTATTTGTTAGTAAGAAAGTGTTTACTGAATTATTTTTGTGAGACAATCCACATGAAGAAGAAGAAAAACAAAAGGAAAAAAGTTATTGCTGTTATAATAGGTTTTTTTGTCTTTTTAGGGTTCTATTAGGATAATAATTAGATTTCCCTTGTCCCAGGAAGGACCCTTACAATGCTAAACCCCTTGAAGGACTTAAAATTATTGATGTAGGATGTGGAGGTGGAATTCTTTCCGAGGTATATCTTTTCTCCTTTTTCTTGTGATGTTGGGAAAAACCTTTTCCTTTTTATCTTCTGTCCTATGATAAATCTAAATTTGGTTTAATCAGTTCAGAGATGACTATATTTGTTGACCAGAAATGTGGAAATCTAATTTTTTTGACTATATTACTTGTTATCGTAATCCTCATGGGAATCTGTAGCATTATGATCGATTCGGAGGTGACTAAATTTGTTAGGTGGAATTGTGGAAATCTGAATTCTTTCTTTGGTGCATATTGTCCTCCCTCTCACTTATAGAGTATTAAGATTGTTTTTTTGTTTTTTATTTCAAATTTGTGCTCTTTTTTGTTGTTATTTTATAATTTACAGCCGTGCTTCTAATTTTGTTCTTCAGCCACTAGCTCGATTGGGAGCTACTGTGACGGGTGTTGATGCTGTAGAGAAGAATATCAAGATTGCTCAACTTCATGCTGTATGCTTATTATATATTTTGAATATTTGAGATTTGTCAGTATTGTCCTACAATAAATTGATCAGATTACTGTATTCTGTATATTGGAGGAAGCAGTTGCCAACTTAGTAAATTAAATCTACCCTATTTGCTAGACAACTTATTATTTCCTGTCAACAGGGTTTGGATCCAGCAACTTCATCTATTGAGTTTTGTTGCACAACAGCTGGTACACATATATACAAATCTTGAAGCATTCTTGTACACATCTGTTTTACATCCATCCATGACGTGCATGCTTTAAGTCTGTTAAACATTTGGACACTATTCTACTGCTGAAATGCCCTACTTTTCCTTGTGAATGCTCATACAGTTTAGTACACACTCTTGACAAGAAGCACAAGTCTGACTGGCATAATTTCCTTTTATCTAATTTTTTGAGTGGTCTTTCCATGGATTTAGACCTTTGCTGGATAGTTTAGAGTTTCAAAAGTTGAGGTTATGATTCATTAGCATAAAAAAACTCAAATAGTAGTATTCACTTCCTATTGGCTTTTGTGATTGGGCTTCTCATTTCTTCTTATTCTTGCAGCTTGCAGTTAATAACCATTTTGGGTTATTTATCTTAACTTAGAATGCATGTTTGGCTGTAGAAAAATCATTTCTTTTTTGCTTTTGATCTTATTTCTTCCCACGAGGGTCTTACATTAAAGTAAGATTTTACTCTATCCTTTAATGTTCTCAGTTCTCACTAAACAAGCTGTTATATTTGAACATAATAAACCGCTCAAGTGTGAGAATGAGTTTTGAACTAAAAGAGTTGTTACTTGTTACATACTTATTACTTCGTCCTCTCTGTAGCTCAGCAGCTGTAAGAATTCTAGTTTTCATTGGCGATATCCATCCAATTTCTTTACTGGCAATTAGGTAGCATGTCTGTAAAAAAATGAACGCTCTTGGTACATCAGTATATGCATGAAGTAAAAGTAGCTTGCATTCATCTAGTTTGTTTAGAATTGTCCTGTGTTTTTGGGTATTATGCACTCTCCAACTCAAACAATTTTAAATTGACTGATCAGAGAAGCTAGTTGAAGAAGGAAGAACATTCGACGCAGTTATGGCCTTGGAGGTACTTTCTCTTTCGTGCCCCCTTACCTCTCTCTGATTGGGTGCTTGCAGATTGGAGTGCATAAATGGGTGTTGAGACAGAAAAAAGATATGACGTAAAATATTTGATAGTAGTACAATGCCCAATGGAGTTGAAGGATACATCTTGTTGTCTTGCAGGTGATTGAGCACGTAGCAGATCCTGCAGAGTTCTGCAAATCTCTGTCTGCACTAACAGTCCCAGAAGGAGCCACTGTGATATCCACGATCAATCGATCCATGAGAGCCTACGCAACTGCCATTGTTGCTGCAGAATACATTCTCCGCTGGGTATCCATACAACACTTATCTTTTTCATCCTACATCCTTTGCTATTTCTATTTCAATCTGAGATAATATATCGTATCATATATTGAACTCCGCAGCTTCCGAGAGGCACACATCAATGGTCCAGTTTTCTGACTCCAGAGGAACTCGTCCTGATCCTCCAACGCGCCGGTATCAATGTAGGCGAAATGCATTCATAATTCATAAATGATAAACAATTTCATTTGCTAGATACTTAATAATGGCATTCACATGACTCACAGGTGGAGGAGATGGCTGGATTTGTGTATAACCCAGTGACAGGACGGTGGTCTTTATCAGACGATATCAGCGTAAATTTCATCGCGTTCGGTACCAAATCAAACAACACGGAATAAAATACATAGATAAGATACGTGTTATTGTCATTACTATGTTGAATGCTAATAAAACAATAAGGGTTAAGTGCGGTGGAATCAGGGAGAGGATGGGCTTGGGACGCCCTTCATACTTTATCTGCTTACTTACTAGTAATTGGAGAAATACTCAAAACACATTCATTTAAATACGCTCTAATTATGTTTCATAAAACTTGATAAAATTAAATGTTTAAATAGTTGAAAAATATAAAATAATTGGAGAATAATCAAATCATGATTTATTTTTAAAAAATAAGCAGAATATTTGTTAAATATATTTGGATAAAAAAGAAAAATATATATAAGTTAGTTACTAAAAAACGTTAAAAGTTATTAAAAAAATTTATTTATCGAATAATTAAATGAATTTTTTAGCTATTAAAAAAATTATAAGCTAACAAATGTCTTGTCGAATATAGTCTCTATCTCATTGGCTGAAATTGATTAAAAATGATAATATTAGTTGAGTCTCATATCATATTTAATAATCCTTCTAATTTTATAATTTTTTAATAAATTTTAACCAATTAGAAAGTGTTTGAAAGAGTGTGCTAAAGAATATGTTATTAACATTCTTTTTACTTATTTGTATTTTTTAAAATGACTCAATTTAATTCTTAAATTTTCAAAAGCATCAATAAGATCTTCTAATTTTTAAATTTTTTTCAATCAAGTCATTTTTGTCTTAGGGTCCGTTTTGTGAAATTAGTTAACTTAATTGAGAGCTCAAGCTGGTCAGCGAAAAATGAAGTTATATATTTTTTAAGATAAAAAAATGTTTTTCAGATCATTAAATCTAAGACAAATAAATATAAGACTAACTATTCTTTAATAAAGACTAATTACAAGCTATAAATTAGTTTATCCAATACTTTTACTTTTGTTAAACAAAGTTACAAGTTATGGCGAATTCTAGAGTGAATCACCTATAAAAGTGGTTCATTTTGAACCACAATTACCAACTGTCGGATTGATCTGTGATGTATATTTTACCATAGATCCTCTCCATCATAACATTCATCTTCCCCTTCCAATTCCTTTCCCACAACCTTCAACCACTGTTCACCAGTGCCAATGGCTATTTCTGGCCCAGATTATTTTCTCCTTTCCTCTGCCACAACAACCAAAGATGCAACAACGTCACCATCTTAAATTTGTTTATTTAATCCAGCAATAAGACACTTTCAAAGGAGGCAAAAGAACATCAACATCACCCATTCTCCATAACTCTAGTAAAATCCAATTCAATGCTTCTCACAAAGCAATTAACAAATCTTCACACTAATTAAATTCCAAATTCATTCACAATCAAATGTTTTTTTTTCTTTCTTATTTTCAATTTAACTCACAAATCCAATTCCTGCTGTAACGAAGAAATTGTGAAAAAAGTTATAAGATTCTCTACAAACCCATCCAATCCCCTTTTCTCTAACTACACCACCGCACCCCAGTTCGTGTTCCACTCCACGTTTCCAAAACCTCTTTTCACAATATATATATATATATATATATATATATGATTCACTTTTTGTTATGACTTCAAAATAAAAGTTAATCTGGAGGTAGAGAAAAGATCGATTGTGAAAGGGGAAATGAGAAAAAAAAAATGATGAAACCACATGAAGTAGAGAAAGATATTGGTGAAGGATTGAAGTTTATGAAATGTCATCAATTTTCAGTGGGAAGTCAGGAAGAGATTTGTGGGAGCTATTATCTGATGTAAAATATGTAAATTTGAGAGATTAATCTAACGACTCAGAATTATAATCCTTTTGGATCATTTAAAATATTGAATGAAAACGAGGTTCCTATGCATACTCTTCTTTGTACATAGTTATGTATTTATTCAGTATATAAAAATGTCAAATTAATATTTTTACCTATTTAATTAGTTATCTAATCAAAGAATTTTTTTTATTCAATGTTTAATTTAACAATAATATTATAAATCACCAATAAAAAATAATCTCATAAAAGAAATCTAAAAATTAAAAATATCACCTTATAGAAATTTATTAAGAGTTTAATTCCCACAATTTTAATTTACATTTTCACTTTGGATATAACTTTTAAATAATTATCAATCTTTTCATTTGCAATAATTTATGTATTCACACTATAATATTACTATATTTTAATTAAGTTATTTATTTATTTAAATTTAATTAATATATACTCATATTTTATACTTTCAACCAACGTGTGAGTATTGTAAAAGTATTATGTTCTGATGAAAAAATATATTTAATACTCATTTAATTAATATTATAATAATAATATCAGCACTATGTTAGTTTAAGTAGAATGTTTAGATATCTTAAATAAAAAGTAGAGTGTTTAGACTTTAGATCCCTTAAATAAATTCTTAAGAGTTACATAAATACTCCACACTTATTACATACTGATACTGTAATATAAAAAAAAAATAATAATAAGTTAAGTTTGTTGAATTTTGTAATATTTTCCTCGAAAGTCGAAACTCGTAGACGAGATTATCCGTTATTATTAGTTAAGAGCGTATACGTCTCTTTTAGCTTCAGAATTCTTCATCCAACTCCAAACTCCAAATCCTCCGTTTTTCTCTCTGAATTCTGGATTCCAATAGTTGTTGTGTTCTGAAGAGAGAACAACATGTCAAGCAATTCAGATGCAGCAGCAGCGACGGTGCATGCTCATGGCCGTTTGGCCATGCTCGCCGCTCACCTCCTCCCCTCTCAACTCACTCATCACGGCGCCCTCCACCCTCTCCATCTCTCCTCCCAGTTGCCGCCGCCGCCCAACCTCGCCGGCACTTTGACCGTCGTCGACGAAAGGACCGGCAAGAAGTACCAGCTTCATGTCTCCAAAGAAGGCACTGTCAAAGCTTCTGAATTCAAGAAGGTAACTCAATCCTCATCCCTGAAAATTTTCAATTTTGATCTTTGTTTTCCAAGGAATTTCCAATTTTGAAAGCTGGGTATCCACCCGTTCTGCTCCTTTCACCTTTGTTTAATTTTTTGCAAAATGGTTTTCTTTCTATTCCTAGTTGCATGGTGAAATCATAGATGGGTTGGTTTGTGATTATAGTATGATTGTGTTGAGCTTATTTAACATTGAGTTTAGTTTTTATGCATGGTCAGCGTAAATTTACATTTTACACTGAAACTTAACATACAAGTAGTCTGTGATTGAATGACAGTAGTATATACACTATTTAATCTTTACTAATTTAGTTATTATTGTGTTGTGGGGTTTTCTGATTTTGGATTTGCAGATATTGACAGGGAAGAATGACAAGGGACTCAAGCTTTATGATCCTGGCTATTTGAACACGGCTCCTGTTCGATCAACAATTAGTTATATTGATGGAGATGAGGGGATTCTTAGATATAGAGGTTACCCTATTGAGGAGTTGGCAGATAAAAGCACTTTCACGGAAGTGTCCTATCTCATAAGTGAGTGTTTGTTTCACTGAAAATGTGTGTCTGAATAGATAAAAGTAAAATATTTTGACTGATGATTCACTTAAACAGAGATTTTATGTCATTGGAGACACTTGAATTTTGGGCTTAGCTCTGCTTCTTGTTAACTATGTGCTTCGATATGTATGTAGCACGAATTCTTCTGAATTTATTAACTTGCATCTTTTTTCTGTTTTCAAGTGTATGGAAGTTTGCCTTCTGAAAGTCAGTTAGCAGAATGGGAGTTTGCTATATCTCAGCATTCGGCTGTTCCACAAGGAGTTTTGGTGACATTTTATGCTTTATCTAAAATAACTCTTATTATGGATTTATGGTCCCCAAATCCCATCTGCTAAGTGATTACTTTTTTTGTTTTTTGTTTCAGTCAGTGACAGCTTTTAGATTTGTAAAATGTAAACAACTTCCACTGATTATTTTACTTCTTGAAATTTAGTATGCCAGTGGTATTTTATTTTGTTAAAGAAATCTAATAGCTCTTTAATAGTAGCGTTAATATTTTCTAAATGAGTTTTCTAGAAGCATCTTTATTTATGAAGTATATGATATTTTTTTCTCTATTTCCCTTTATTTTGGTTGAAGTAGAATTATAGCTTGTTGAAGACCACTTGTTAATTTTCCAGACTGATTTGGGTTCTAATGGGCAGTCTTTTGAATTTCTTTTGCAACCACATACAGGGTTCTCTTGAAGTGATCATATAAAATAAAATAGAGAGATTATGTTATTTGTTTCTTACAATCAAGTACGGGATTGTTAATCTAACTGAGTAGTGGTATCATCTTACATTTATTTTGCAGGATATGATACAATCTATGCCCCATGATGCACATCCCATGGGTGTGCTTGTTAATGCCATGAGTGCTCTTTCTGTTTTTCATCCTGATGCAAATCCCGCTCTCAGAGTAAGTAAAAAAAACTGCTGTCAAGTTACTCACTTTTTGTTAATAAGTTGAATTTCAATACAAATTAAAATGTGTCGGTACATTGTCTATGCTTCGAGTCCAAAGGACTCTGGAGCGAATGAGGGGGCATATTAGAGATTAGAGATATAAAAACAGTAATCTTGGGATTCCTTTTGGATACTACTTTTTCCTATGGGTTACTTGTTGGGAGTGGTACTATTTCTCTTATTAGGATTCAACATTGTTTACCTGTGATCCTTTTTCATTTAATTTTTTAATTATAATTAATGCAGGGTCTTGATATTTATGACTCAAAGCAAATAAGAGACAAACAGATAACACGGGTTATTGGAAAGGCAGGGTTATTTGGTTCTTTCTTCTCCTTTCACTGTTCTATCTCTGAAACATGCAGATTGTTTAGTTATTTGAATGATTCTAGCCCTGGTTTTACTGATTGTATCTTGTGGGATTTTGTTCACTATCCTCACAACCCTATGCTTATTTGTTATGTATTCTACTGCTTTATTGCAATATCATATTTTCATCCCTTTTTTATTTACTGCAGATAACAACAATTGCTGCTGCAGTTTATCTTAGAATGGCAGGAAGGCCACCCGTGCTTCCATCCAACCTCCTTTCTTACACAGAGAACTTCCTATACATGCTAGATTCTTTGTATGTATGGTATTTTGTGTTGGATCGAAAATTTGGAATAAGACAACCTTGCTTTTTTATATTTAACTTTTCTTTATAGATTAATAGTAGTTTGAATCTTGTCCTCATATATAACAAATCCGTTTTGTTTTCACTTTTTAAAAAGAGCTATAATTCAATCTTAGAGGATAGAATGGTAGCCACACTAGCATTTTTTTGGAGTTTTAGCACAAATAAAATCTCCACTGTGCATACTTTCAGTGGCAATCGGTCATATAAACCCAATCCTCAGCTAACTCGTGCGCTGGACATTATCTTCATCCTGCATGCAGAACATGAAATGAATTGTTCTACATCTGCTGTTCGACACCTTGCATCAAGGTAGACATCTTATTGCAATACTACTCAATTAAGCAATATAAAGCAAATACAAAACAGTCTCATATTGCTTAACTATACCTTATTCTTATTTCAGTGGCGTTGATGTATACACTGCTATTGCCGGGGCTGTTGGAGCTCTTTATGGACCACTTCATGGTGGAGCTAATGAGGTAGCTATAAGTAATTAATGAAGCTGTTATGATATTTTATGCATTGCTTGGTTGAATATAATGGGTAAACTCAAACACCATATTGTTATTTAATATGGGAGCATGTTAATGTGACCTTCAATTCTGCAGGCTGTCCTCAAAATGCTGAGTGAAATTGGAACTGTTCAGAACATTCCAGAGTTCATTGAAGGTGTCAAAGCCAGGTGGCTTTTACAGTATTAATTTCTTCTGTTATCTAGTTTTACTCTTTCCTTAGTTGTTAGCTTATTGCTTATACCCTGAAAGGATAGCACGATACCTGCTCTTTGCAGCAAGCAGAGAAAATGATAGTTTTAGTTGATATTTTTGTCCTGCATTTTTCCTCTAGGAAACGAAAGCTCTCTGGTTTTGGACACCGAGTGTACAAAAACTATGATCCCAGGGCAAAGGTCTTAAGAAAACTGGCAGAGGAAGTGTTTTCCATTGTTGGCCGGGATCCTCTTATTGAGGTGTTTATCCATTTTGTATTTCCGGTGTCTCTTGTCTGTTATATGTTTCTTAATTTTGGTATGCTGGTCATGAGGCCTATGATCAGGGGTGTGAATACAGAGAAAAACTACTACATTTAAAAAATTTCTACCTATTTTCTATTTAAATGTATTTTTAATTTTGATTACAGAATAGTATGCATAGTGTGTATATTGTATATGTTTGTGCATATAGTATTTACCTAAACATGTCCACACACATTTAAATGTTTGCGCATACAGGTTTGGCACCTATTGTGTCTACATGCATAATCATTAGATGTCTTGTTTGGTTTGGGGAATAAAATAGCGGATCAAGTCAAATGAAGATCTTTAGACATTAAAAATCTCTAGCAACACCTTTCATTTTCAAATTAAGTATTACTAGGGTTTCTGGCACTATTTTTCCCTGACCAGAACAGCACCTTTGTAATTTAATGTAGATTGGACAGTATATTTAGATTGGACTTTAAAAGTTCTAACTTCTGTATGCAATTATTTGATCGTTTAGGTGGCCGTTTCCTTGGAGAAGATTGCACTATCTGATGAATATTTCATCAAGAGGAAGCTATATCCAAATGTTGACTTCTACTCTGGATTAATTTATAGGTAATCCATTATTACACCTAGTTATTCTAACCATGGAGGATAAAATATGCCCCCTCTCCCCCCCAAGAATACCATACAAGGTTTGAACAAATAGTTTTATGCAACCAGGGCCATGGGATTTCCACCAGAGTATTTCACTGTTTTATTTGCTATTCCTCGAATGGCTGGGTACTTGGCTCATTGGAGAGAGTCCTTGGATGATCCTGATACAAAGATTTTGAGACCTCAACAGGTTACTTTCTTTCTTTAAATTATTTTTCTGGTTATGATTTTCTTGCATATTAAAATCTATCATGCTTATTGTATCGTGCTAATGTAGCTGTACTAGTTGTGTATCACTTGTTTTACTGGAAAATGGTTTTCTAGTTGTATCATGGCTTCATTATATTTCTCAACAGTGGTACCAGGCAATATTTACGTAATACATTAGAACTGTATGGTAAACCTTTAGAGCCACCTATAACTACCACACTATTCAATTCTACCTGAAGATATACAACATATGATAAGAAACTTGGGAGAACCACATGATAAAAACTAGCCGTTGTAGTTGGAGACTTATAAACCCTATACCAGAATCCCATACTTCCAATGTGGGATTCAAGTCCCCTGTCTTGCAATTGGATCCAAACATCTCATCACACTTTTCCAGGTGAACACTCCAATGCCGGCATCACGATCTCCACTGCTCATTTGCAGCTGAGAACAAGGTGAAACACTCTGATAACAATCGATAAGAAGTTTGAGAGAACCACACCACAAAAGTTAGCCATTGAAATTGGAGAGTAGAAGGCCTAATAAATCCTACACTAGAACTAGAACCCCATACTTCCAATGTAGGACTTAAGACCCAATACCTTGCAATTGGATCCTAACAACATGTGATGCTTTTCTTATTGCAATCTCTTGCCTAGTTTCATCATATATATTTTATGCTTCAGGTTTACGTTGGGGAATGGTTACGACATTATACACAAGTCAATGTAAGAACTACATCAAGTGATGCTGACAAGCTTGGTGAGGTGGCCATATCAAACGCCTCAAAGCGGCGGCTTGCCGGATCCGGGGTATAGCTTACAGGCTCAATTTAGTTATATGATCAAGATGACCAAAAGGTGATATATAATTCTCACGAATTAAAGGGAGAAAATAATTCTTTGTTGATGGCTTTTTATAACCCAAAGTTAACTTTGCTATGATCAGGATGATATGTCTCTGCATAAATAATGCTACTGGTGTCACATCCATCACCTACCAGAAGAACGATGCTGGTTGAGCCATTATGTGCATGTCACGTTTCAGTACTTCTATTTTAAATTATTTGTTAATTGTTACACGGAAATAGTAAATAGAAAAGCTTACATATCTCATGGGAGCAGTAACATGTACAATTGATTAGCAAAACGTTTGTATTCAAGAAATAAACAGAGTTTTCTGTGTATCAGTACAAATTCTTTCCTCCCCCTCCCCCCATAGTTTCGTGCACTAATAAAAAAAATCTGCTGAAATTTAATTACCTTTTTTCCCCCCTCAATATTTCATTTGGACTACGGCAGCTAATGCATAAGTGTTGCACAAATAATCTACTTTTTTTAATTTTAAAAACATTTAAACAATGTCAAAAGAAATGTTAGTAATACACTTGTTAACATACTTTATCAGTTTATTGAACACTCTTTATTGTTAATTAATATTTATTAAAAACCACGAAATTTTGTAGGTCTTGCACCTTGTTTAATGACATCCACACATGATTTTGTAGCTTTTGATAAATTTAAGCAATAGATAATGTATTAGAGACTGTAATGTTAGCAATCTCACATGTCAACGTAAATTGTAACTAACCCTAAATTAAGGCACCCCAGTGTGATGGGAATAGGTACATAACCATAGCTTCAAATGATGGCACCCCAAATTTTGGGCGAACGAGAGCAACAAGATAAAACTCTTTAGTATTTACATGGTTATTAATTTTAATTTTTTTCTCTCTCTTTTCTTTCATTGAATACACCACGAGTTTTGTATTAAATGTGGCATTAAGAAACTAATTTCACTTGTCTGATCCATCTGAATTAACGGTTACGGGAAGATAGCTCTTATCTGTTTCAACATGTGAGCCAGAGAAATCAGTATCAATACTAGGTATTGACATGCTATGTGTTCCGCTTGGATTCTGCCAGAAGTGACTTCTTATACTCTTATGTTTGGAACTTGAACTGATAGCTGAATATCCCGGATCAGAAAGTAGATCTTGAATATCAGTCCAACCTTCAAGCATGCTCACAACTTGGGACATTGTTGGTCTAAGTGTAGGAGATGCATTAGTACATAAGAGAGCCACATTTAGCACCACCATGGCCTCCTCAGTTGAATACTCTGAACCCAAATTTGGATCAACCAACTCTAGAAGACTTCCTCTCTCTTGCAAAACATATGCCTGAAAGAAACTCAAATTTCAGACCAAATTGATACTAAAACTCTAAAAAAGAATTGCAATATATGTGTGTGTGTGTGTGAACAATTCTAGACCAAATAACTATATGTTAAGATTACAAGTGATTTTATGATTACATGATCACTGAAAAAAGTCACATGACTTTGTGATTTAATCTTTCCAAAACCCTTATCACTTGATATGACCGTATATGTATAGTAAAACCAATAATCCATAGGTCTTGGTAACTTAGTATCTTTTGTTTGTTTGAGCCGTTATATTACGCATTAAGATAAATTCTAATTACCCAATCAAGAAGGTAAAAAAAATCCTCGTTTGGCCTGAAATTTGTATTGCTCTTTCCACTGACAGTTTCCAATGCAACCACCCCAAAGCTATAAACATCTGCTTTGTCAGTTAGATAGCCACGCATTGCATACTCAGGAGCCATATAACCACTACAAAATGAAAAAAAAAAAAAAAAGCATTTAGCATTGTTGAAATAATGGATTTGACTAAGAGTATACTTTACAGAATAAAGTACATCAATAATCATGGGTTAAATATTTAATGCTTGAAATTATAACTAACTTCAGAGAATGATACACATGCATTTGATTTTTACCATAATCTCCACTATTGATTAAAAGTGGGTATTTTTCAAGTGCACACTTTATCCTTTAAAGTGTATTTGCTCCAAACATCTCATCAGATAATATATGTTACATAAACTATTCAAGGGCATCCACTGCTTAAGATTTTAGGAAAATGATCCTTGAATGAAATGTTCTTGCTGCTTCTGTGTCTCTAAATCTAATTATGATTTTGGCACATGATTGAGGAGACATGTCTTGTTCCTATTTCCATGCCCAAAAAGACGTTTTGCAAGAAGGGGTGTGTTAGAGATATAGGTCCTTGGCAACATAGACTTTACTCTTGTTTTTTCATGACAAAACCAGTGGTGAATCTTTCCTCCAAACTATTATCAAGATTGCAATGCTATGTTTTGATATGAAAACAAGAGAAATAGTAGCAAAATATGAACTTACATTGTTCCTGCAACTCGAGTGCTAATATGGGTTTTGTCATCTTCAATTAGTTTTGCCAAGCCAAAATCTGAGACTTTAGCATTAAAATCCTTGTCCAACAATACATTACTTGCCTTTATATCCCTATGTATGATTTTTATTCTGGACTCTTCATGAAGATAAGCCAAAGCTTTAGCTATACCAAGACAAATTTTCTTCCTTGTTGGCCAGTCTAGTTTTGTTTTGTTTGGATCCCTCCCTGTATGTGATTGGGAGAAGGACAATCAGTTAGTTGATTATATCAAATATTTGATTCAAATGGCAAGTATGGCTAAAGTTTATTCATCATGAAGCTTACCAAAAAGAATGCGAGATAGACAATTATTTTCCATGTACTCATATATCAGTATTAGCTGGTTGCCCTCCACACAACATCCATAAAGCTTAACAAGATTGGGATGTTGAAGTCCAGATATCAGTCCCATCTCATTCACAAACTCACGATTTCCCTGTTTAGATTTTGAAGAAAGCTGCTTTACTGCTATTATTGTACCATCTGATAATAGGCCCTGCATCATGAACAAGGTGTATTTTTTTTTTCTTGCATTACAATTACACAGGTACACATATCAAACTACTGAAGTGTTGATTGGTCTAACAAATCTCCATTACACTTTAACCATCATGCACGTGGATAATTTTTCTCTTTCATTACCCACGAAGGTTATATATGCTTGCTAATGAGTACAAAATGCATTACAGAGATTATCAATTAAATTATAAGTGTGTCTTCTATTTCAAATCAAGTAACAAATAAATTAACCATAAGATGGAATAGGTAACCAAGAATGGAAGATCAAAATACCTTAAAAACACAACCAAAGCCACCTTCACCAATTTTATTCTCTGCATCAAAGTTTTTCGTTGCTGCTTTGATTTGTCTTAGTGTAAATAATCCCGTCTGCAGATCTATGCCCCTGAGCTCTGAAAAAAAAATCGAAATTTGGATTCAACAACAAAGTTTATAACTTTCTCTACAATATCTTCCACATAGTTCATTTCATTTCTATCTAGCATATAAATATATATGGTGAGCAGGTATACTCTCCTATGTTCTCTTAAAGCCTTCTCTTTCTGAAAAATCTTATATAAAAGTAAATTATTGCGCTTCAGTTTTATTACATTTGAATAAAATTTGTAGAAATATTTATTTAATACAAATTGTTGAAGAATCTCAGGCAAATACTGATGGATATAGAAAAGATGTTGTGCTGGAAACAAATGGAAATTTTTATTCTAACTAAAAGAACCTTAGTGGCATATTCCATACCTTTATACACTGGATCTTTGCCTCCTAACCATCCCATCCTCCTCATGAGAACCAGTACCAGAAGAACAACCACTAAAACACCAGCTACTATGCCGATGGCCAGCATGAAATAAGTTCTTTTGCCATCCCCTGATGGAGGTTTAAAATCTGTGCAAGGGAAAAGTATTATTTACTTTTAGCTTTTGCATAAATGAAGAACAGAACTGGATCGGATAAATGGAAATCTAGTGGAGGTCTTGTAGACTGTAGAGGTAGACATAAATGGTAATCTTTCCCTTTTCCTACATTTTTTAAAATTCATAATGCAGTCTTATTAAGTCAGATAAAGCACTAACACTAATATGCAGGATACGTGACTTACTAGGGTTAACTGAAATAGCAGATATAAGAGGTCCATAAACTCCTCTTGTGGGTATGCCAGTGGTTCCTTTTCCAGCCCAGTAGAAGTGAATCTCCAAGGTGTGTTGGGTGACACTAGCATTCAATGTCTTCACAATTGGCTTGCCAGTACCACCAGCTTCTCTTTGGATATCAAAGTCTTTCAGCACTAAATTCCCCTTAATTTAAGGACACAATAATATTTTCCATCTTCAGTAAAAAATATTCCATCTACATCAATGCACAACTCAGTGCAAATGAATTATTTAGCATCATTTGAAAATTAGCCAAGTACTAATTGTTACCTGGATATAGACGTCAAATACTCGCCTTCCAAGACTGTAAAGTGACCTATCATTGATGAAAATAATCTCAGCAAAGTGAAGCTTAACTGTGTAATTTCCATTTATTAGGCAGAGGCCATAGTATGTGAGAGCAAGGGGAGAAACACGCGCTGTTGTATATAGTTGTGAATTGAGTGCAGAGACATTCAGTCTAGAAGTATTGGCCACAACATATGGATCAGAGTCAATATCATTGTCCATGAAGTTTCCAGTGCTACTAAGAGCCCAATCTTGGCCGGTGTAATATAACATTGCAGCACCCTTTTGTTCTCTGTCAGCTTCATAGATTTGACCACTAATATTTGCTTCGTTACCACCACAATTAATGTTCATGGAGTAATGATCTATTGAAAAACAAATTAATGACAAACAGGGTTGAAAAGAAAGAATACTTAGTGTAAAATCTTTCAAATTGTAATGGTCTAATGGTAAAGATAGACAACAGCATAGAAAGGTAAAATTCGCTAAGAACACAATATAATTAGTATTTGAATTATTTAAGATTTTAGTTCAGTTACTTGAATTTATTCAATAAAATGTCATTACAATCATTCAATGGTTGTAATAAAAAAGACTATCAAATTATCTTCCAGTTTTAAGTTTCTTAGAATTAGTCAATCTATTTATTTCAAATAATTAGAAAAGGAGGAAATCAGTCTTAACCCCTTAAGAAAAACAGTTATATTCTTGTTTCTTTCCTAATGGACATTTATCATTCTTACTTTATTTTGTTTTATACGAATTTCTGTACAACTCTGAGCTTAAGATTGTTAGCAAAGAAGTAGGCAGTGAACTTTTGCATAAATAGAATCATAAGCAAAATCATGTTATATGACTATCTTAAAATTTTCTTTTCGGTATGAAATCATGTTGAGTTGAGAGTTTCTCATTAACTTATTTCACTCAATTTCAGGTCACAGAATTTGAGTCAATATTTAAACCAGCCTATCAGATCATAAAAGTAATTTAAAACTTGTAGTATGGTCACATACTTACATTTGTTAACTGAAGATGTGCATGGAAAGTTCCTTTTTAAGCATGAATGAATCTTATTTCTGCAACAGAGAGAGAAATTTAAGGTTATATTCTAGGGCTACTACCAAAAACCAAATTTTACAGAAAACATTCCAAACAAAACAGCTTACTGTGTATTTACAGATGAAGAGTAGCTCTCAACAAGGTTTCTGGAAAAAAAAAATGTTTCAGTGATAACTGATGACTAATTGAGGACAACTTATACTCAAAGCTTAAATAAAACTTTACATGCTCCCGCGTGGACATTCAGTTGGACTTGAGCTGTCCCAGGAGAAGTTGTTGTCAGAGATATCACTGTGCACCAAAATATATTATAAAAGATGTTAATCTCATGTTGCTAAAGGAGTGTTTATTTAATTTTAGTTGTGTATCATATATTATCTTTATGCAGACATCAATAGATTGAAGTTCCTAGAGAGTATAAGCCATTTAACTATATTTTTGTTCATTTTCTAAATGGATTTGTTGAAAAAATTGTTTCATGTTGGAATTTAATATAAGACTTGACTTGTTGCTCAATTCTAAATGCTCTAAAACATATTAATCTACACCGAGAGAGAGAGAGAGAGAGTTTCTTGGTGCCTTATCCACTACACACATGTTTGTGTGTGTATTTCTTGGTGGCTTAGTCACTGTAGCTACTGAAGAAAATATTAGATGAAACACTGAAAATTGAAACATAACAATTCAAGAATTTAACGTACATGTTTTTGTTATTTGCAAGGACCCAGCCAGGTATAATCCCCGATAATTTGTTCCCGGTAAGATACCTGCATTATTTAACACATTTTTTTCGTCAAAATTAAAAATGAGATGTACCAATAACATATTTCATTCAACCAATCCACTTACATGAAGTCTACTTTGTCAAGTTGGGCAAAAGATTCAGGTATCTCTCCACTCAAGCCATTGTAACTCAAATCTCTACAGCAACGAAGATAAAATAAAAGAACTTGTTTTACGTAAGGAAACGGTTAATATATTTTTTATTATAAAAAAATGCATTTTGCCATAATTGACCTACAAAACTTTTTACCTGGAAAAAATTGTATTTCAGATCTAGATAAATTATAGAATATTATTATGAGTGCAGTGTCAACATTATAATTTATATGTAAGGATGGCTTATACAACTTGAATTGATTCTCTGAGATCTTCTCAAGTGGAACATGATCCTCAAAGTAACATATTTTATGTTGTCAAAACTGTTGCAAGTTACTTGTTGAACAACTTACAAGATTTTCAGTTTTTCCATTCTCCCAATATATGCTGGGATTTCTCCTTTAATCATGCATTTTCTCAATACCCTGCATTATGATGTCCAAATAAAATATAAGTCATTTTTATAAAGACTTATAAGAGAAAGAAGCGTTTAAGTCATTGAGCTTACAGTGTCTTCATGGATTTCAAGTTATTTAGTGGTGGGAAAGCTGAGCTTTTACTACCTTTTAGGTCAGCTATCCTCCTAAGTATCAAAGAAAAATAAAACAATCACTTAGCATATTCATCTTCTATGATCAAAACATAAATAAAATAAAGAATTACAAACATACAAATCACTTAATCTTGTCAAGGCAGAAATGCTAGAAGGTATGGGACCCTCAAGAGAGCAACCGTGCATATGCCTGTAACCCCAAAAGAAAAAAAGTTAACATGATAAAGTAGTCTATACAACAAATACAACAAGAAAGAACGAGGTAGGAGACTTACAGCTTTTCGATCAATGTCCAATTACTAATGAAATCGGGAATCTTCCCAAAGAAATTATTGTCACTTATCCTCCTAAAATGTGTTTCCCAAAGGTTAATCAGTATGCAAAGAAATGTCAAAATTCAAATGTAACAACAATAAAAGAACATAAGTGATAAGCAAACTACAGATTCTTTAGTTTTGTAGCTCCTTATATGAATTAATTTAAGAAACCTGCAGTGGCTTGCAGTAACACCTCACTACCTAATATTAAATACAATCAAAGGGCTCATCTTTGTGCATCTTTATCTGTCAGATTGTAACCATGTGCTAGAAGATGTAAACTTAATAAGAACTTACAAATCAATCAACTTGGTTAACTTGGAAAGCGTGGGTGGCAATGCTCCCGTGAATCCATTGGATGACAGAATGCTAAACAAGCATGATTTACTCATGTTAAAACACTACAAAATAATATATTAGGGGGAAAAGTGAAGCAGATATTGAGATTCCAAATTTCCAATAAACACACAAAGAAGATCAAAAGAATTACAGCTTTTCTAAATTGGTCAGCTTCCCAATCTCCGTTGGAATGTGGCCTGAAAATTGATTTCCTTCAATACTCCTGTAACATTCATAAAATATTTAATTTAAACAAAGCTGCAGAAATAAATTGGCAATTATACTAAACCAGCAATCCTGGATCACCTATGCCAAGCTTCCTTTAGGTAAAAGGAAATATGTTGGCAAGAGGCAAAAGCTACCTTTAGATATTCCAAATATACTTTTCACTTTGTTTCTATTTTTCTTTAAAAATACATTCAATTTATCGCTAAGCTAAGTAATTGAGTAAACTAACAATTCATTTGAAAATAAGGAAATGATTTCAACATACAAGTTTCTGAGGGTTGTGATATTGGTGAGAACTTTGGGGAATGGCCCTGACAATTTGTTTCCCATAAAAGAGCTGCATATTCAATTAACAAGAATCTTTAGAGTCACTGATCTCAAGTTGTTTACTTAAAAAGAAGAAAGAAATTGAAGAGACAATGCAGAAAAAACAGAAAGTTCTTACAGCTCAACCAAGCGCATGGTACCCCATTGTGGAGGTATAGCCCCAGTGATGATGTTACGACTAAGATCTCTGTTTGAAAGTGCAAGACAAAGTTACTGGACTTCACCATTCCACAGGGAACATCATGCAGACCAACAAAAAAAGTCATGGCTTCAAAACTGAGATTTGATTATCTTACAATTCTTGGAGATGATGAAGCTTGGAAAAATCTGGTGAGAGACTACCAGACAGATTCTGAGCCTTCAAGGATCTGTTCATTTAGAATATGAAAATAAAAGCAGAAATTCAGAATTTATATGGTGGTTAACATGATTATTCCAAGATATCCAACCAATAAACAAATACAGTACATGAAATGAGAGAAGAAACAATCTTGTGAATCCCTCATGTTATACTACACCATTGTGTACAAAAGTTAGGAAGTGCTCACAAACACAAATCTTTTTTTTTTTTTAACCAAGGTAGAATTTATAATTAATTCAAGAATTTAATTAGACTGTATTGAAAGTATTAACTATTTTACGCTGTAAAGAAATCATGATTGCTATGTATGCCAAAATGTTGAGTTTTGTACTCATTATTTTTAAAATCATATCTAAAGTGTTTTCTAATTACTTTAAAATGTATTAAAATTAAACTCTTAATTTAATTACTTTCTTTTTGTTGAAATCCAAACATGTTTATATGAAATTAAGGTGTCTAACCACAAATTGTATACCCACCTTGCACCCCTCTCAAACCCACTATCCTAATGGAGTTGGGGTTGGACAGGATGCATAAAGTTATATGTTTTAATTTTAATATAAAAAAATTAAACTTACATCCTTTTTTTTTTCTTTCTATCGCATCACTTGTTAAATCTATCATTTTTTATTCTTATCTCTCTCTTAAAACCTAAGGTATGTATACCTCTTTAAATTTTGCCTATTTTAAAAAATTTACACCTCTTGAAATATGAAATGATCATTTTTTGTAAAAACTAATCGTGCTACCTAGGAAAAATAATATATATTTTTGGTCATTAACCTGTCTGTGAGACTAGTGAGCAGTGATCAGTATCCCTTCTGTGGTAACCATCAACAGTTGATCTAGTGTTCAGTAAACCCTTACCCATTCTTTGAACAAAAATTAATCAACATTTCCTATTTAAAAAATCAACAAATTACTTTTTTACTAGACACAGTTTAATGTAACAAAAAAAAATAGTTTGAAGCAAAAACGTAAACGTATAACCCAACAGATGAAAATCATAAGTTTTCAGGAAACATTGACAAGAAAAAAAGATAAAGACAGCACATCACGTTCAAAGTCAACTTACATCGGGTCGGTTGAGTTGTCGATCAAGACCCGTGTCCGACATTTCAAACTTAAGTTTTTTTGTATGTTAATGAGTTCTGGTACTTAAACATAATAAAATCAACATTATACATGATAAGTATATAATTATTTTTGTCATTTACTTATTTTTATTATTATTTCTCTGGTATACATTTATTTTAAAAATATAGTCCACGAAACATTTTCCTCTTCTCATTTACTCCTACGCGTTACTTTGACAAGCCACAACCATAAATATGCATGATTAAGCTTCCGGATATATAGTCAACTTTTTTAAGAAGGCAGTATATTATAAATCTTTGGAAATATTCTAGGTAAAAAGAAAACTAGTAGAAAAACACCCATTACCCTTTTCTTCCTTTTTGCTTCATCAATTAAAAAAGTTATTGGAATCCAGCAAAGAAAACATGAATTTATAACTGGACATTTTTTTTTTCATAAAGAAGAATGTGTAACTGCACGTGAAGGTTTGATGGTAACTTCAGGTTTGATGGTAGTAAAAAAAATTATAGAGGGAGGATTGTCCCTCACTTATATGTTTTATCTTGGTTTTATTTGGGTTTTTTCCAATAGAATCCATAGGGATTGGACCAAAAACTTGATTGAAACAAAAGAGAGAAAGAGAACATTACATGCTTACGACATGGCAAGAAGAATTGTGATCGAAGGAACAATCACATATGACAGAACTCTCAAAGCCTTTCCTAGCATCAGACACATTCCAATTTCCTTTTCCACTGCAAGGATCCACCCCAAAGTCCCAGTCTTTCTTCCCAATCTTGCTCCCTATCTCCTTCAATGCCTTCACTGCACACAATTCAACTTCATCAATAAGAGAAAAACCAAACAACATTCTAATGAATCTTAACACAGATGCATATGCATAGAATTAGAAGCTATGATGAAATGAAACAACCAATCCATGATTGCTTTTGCTGTTCATAGATCCAAACAAAAGAACTGAGTGAGACTATTGACTCTGCCTCACTTTTGCAACTCTATGTTCCAATCCAAAACATGGAAAAGTATGAACTAATCTGATACAACAATGAATGAAGGAATGAGTTTTACCCTCTTGAGTGTTGAGCTTGGGAGTGGCAGCAGAAGCCAATTGTGGGAAGAAAAAAATCAATGAAGTGGAACCAAGGAGGAGTAAAAAGAGCATCTTGGAATAATCTAAGTTAATCTCCATGAAAGTGTTTTCACTTTTCGGAGAGTGGAACTCTTTTTGGTTGTTCAAGCAGGATGAAAATGATAGGGAGTGAGTCAGAGTCTATTATATGCTATGCTATCAGATGAGGATAGACAGTGGGTTGCATAAATGGTGATGTTGGTAGCTACTGTACTCTGGTTGGGAGCATGTGACAAAAAAACTATGCCAAAGCCAATATGAGTATTTATATTATGCATTGCATTTTTTTGTTCTGTAAAGGATCTAGAGTTAATTCTGATCCTTCAAACGCGGGGTTAACAACCATCCTAAAAAAGATCTCTTAATGTAGAAGTAGTTGAATGAATAAATTAAATTGTTTGTGGTTTAGACTTAAATAGTAGTAATTATTTCTGGTGAGTTTCTGCTAATAGTTAACATTTAGTACTAATTTACACCCTGTCCAATTTTATTACTTTAAGGATAAACCAGCTTAATCAATTTTATTACTTTAAGCACAAACCACCTTACACAATTTTATTACTTTAAGCATAAACCAAAAAAACTTGCAAGGAAGAACAGGGTTTGCAAGCCTAGCGCTTGGGAAACGTGCGTTTAAGATGTGAAGGAAAAGTCCAAAGTTGGAAGTGGGAAATGTATTCAAACATTAATTATAGAATTGGAATTGGTTGCGTTGTGGCCATATCGCTTGGCTTCCCAGTGTTAAAAAAGAAGAAAAACTCGAAAATTTAGATTAAGAATATTTAAAACTAAATCAAGTTTCTAGTACTGCTAAATAATCATGAATTAATAGTAGAGAATTAGTCAAATTTTGACTTAAAATTAATTATTTAGTAGTTATTTGTAATTAAAAGTTAGAAAATTAATTAAGTTGAATTTTTTGCCGCAGATATGAAAACTGAAGGTACAACAAGCAAAAAGACACCAGAAATTGAAGAAAAAGAAGAAAATTTGAAGTAGGTCCAGCCCAAAATGCGCGCGTTACGCGCTAAGCGTGCAAGGCAGCACAAGCGCTAAGCGAGGCGTTAAGCACGAAGATGCAGGATTTGTTACGTGCGCTAAGCGCGAGGCACGCGCCAAGCACACGATCCAACAGAAGCACATACTAAGCCTACAGCACGCGCTGAGCGCACGATCTGAACGCGCTAAGCGCACCTATGAAGGCCCAAAGCTCATTTCTGCATCTATAAATAGAGATCCAAGCCAAGGAAAAACACACATCTTGCCTCAAAGTACTTCTCTCAGTATTCCAAGTCATTCCAAGTCTGAGCTCTCCCTTTTCTCTCTACATTCTTTGCTTGTATTATCCATTTTTTCCTTCACCCCACAATTGTAAAGCCCTCAATGGTCATGAGTGGCTAATCCCCTAGCTAGGGCCTGGCAGGCCTAAAAAGCCAATGATGTATGATGTACTTCAAGAGTTATCAATGCAAAGAAGATTCATTCCAGGTTTTATGTTCTAATTCTTTTCTTCTTATCTTGTATTTATGTCTTAAATTTCTTTTGGGTTTTATTCGCTCGGGAGAGGGTATTTCCTAATAAGGGTTTAAGAAGTAATGCATGCATCAGTTTTAGGAGTTATGCGCTTGGAAAAGGGTAACACCTAATAGAACAAATTAAGAAAAGGATTGTCGGGCTAGCATTGCTAGGCATAGAATGATGGCCCAATGCCGATGCATTTAGCAACATCTAGAATTTGACCTTAATGCATTTTAATTATTGAATCTTCACAAAGACATTTGGGAGATAGGTAGTTAAAATAGGTTTGTTATCGTAAGGCATCAAGGGCAAGTAAAATTAATAGATGTGGATAGAACTAATTCAACTTCATTGGTAATGAACATCATAAATACATGCATCGTAGACCAATTAGGTTTGTCCGGTCTTGACATTTCCATCAATTGTCTTCCTAAATTATTTGATCTAGTAGTAACAATTTATTTTTGCGCCTATTCCTGATTTTTTACTAATTACTTTTACTTATAAATTGAAGAGTATTCAATAAAGTGCAATAAAATTCCCGTGGAAACGATACTCGGACTTCCGAGAATTACTACTTAGAATAATTTGGTACATTTGCCAAACAATTCAACAATAGTATAACTTTTTTTTTTTTACAATTTTGGATAAAATTAAGTATTAAAATTTTAATCATATTTTTTCTACAATTTACTTACATATTAAGTGTGTCGTTGGATTAACATATAAGATTTACCTTAAGATGCAACAAAACAAAAGCAACTGAAAATTATTGTTTTTGTTATTCACATTTGAGTTGTGCGAGAATCAAAATATGGTAAATCATTCACAAAAATTGTAAAAGAAAAATACCTTAGGAATCAAAATATTAGAAATTTATAATAACTCATATTATCACTATATAATCGACAAATCAACAAGATATTTTAATTAGTCTCTAATTTTTTTTATTAAATGAAAAATTTTATTTGATTATTTAGTAAATATTTTTTTAATAGTTTGTAGCATTTTTTAAAATTATACTTGAAATAGCATTTTCTAAAATGATAGCTTCTAACTACTAGTATATTTATATTTTCTTTATTTTTTATCCTCAATATATTTATCAAATTTTTTATTATACTTTTAAAATAAATCATGATTTTTTTTAATTTTATGCATTTTAGTTATGGTAAAAATTAATTTTATTCAATACTTATAATTTAATAAGCTAGTTTTTCAGTTTTAAGCTATTTTTAGTTAATCATCCCAGACATATGATCAGTTTGTTAAAATTTATTTGTTGAAATAAACAACTTTATATTTTTTTAGTGTATTTGTCTAAATTGTTTCTTCTAAAAAATATAGTTTTCTGTTTATTTTAATAAGTCAATTTTATCTGTTTTTTAAAAATACTTATTTTTAAGTTATTTTTTAAAAAAATTAAACAAACTTTTTTCTCATTAATAATTAATATTTGTTTGGGGAAAAAAAAAAAACCAACTGCGACGTCTCGTATTGCATTGCTTCCAACGTTTTTCTTCAATTGAAAGAAAAGCACGGTATTGATCTATGTAGAATTGACCATCATAATTCAAAAATTAGAATCATTGGAACTGTTAATTTAATTTGGAAGTATTAAACGCACTACACAGGTTTGCATTTATGCATGATGCACGTATCTTTGTTATCCTTATGGTTAAATACATAAAGACGTATGTTTTTTTTTTTTTTACTGTGACGTATGTATTAATTGATTCTTGACTTAATTGTATATTTAATATTTGATTAAATGTAATAAACGGGTAATGAATACTTATACTAGTACTGTATTTGATAACTGGTCATCATGTATATATTTATTATATCTGTGTATTTATCTATACCTATATATATTTATTATATCTGTGTATTTATATTAAATATAACAAAGTTCAATTCAATACTATTATTAAATGTTGAGTTTAATAAATGAAATAAATAGTTAACTGTATATATTTATCTTAAACCGATTAAGGTTTAAAATTCTAATTAAAAAATCCAAATCCCCAAAATCTTTTTGTTCAAAAATGTAGTTATTTATCTCTTTTTTTTACAGTCTAGTTATTTATCTCTATATTATAAAATTTGATTACAAGAAGAATAATTTCTTTATGCATTATTTTTTTCATGCAATCACATAGTTTCTTTATTTTGAGGTAATGAAATAATGATGATTCTGTGCAAGAATTTCTTAACTTGGCACGCAGGCTATTGCAACCGTAATTCAGCCATTTGGAAGTGATCAAAGTCCATAATGCTCCAAACATCTTTCGGCTCAGTTGGAGGGCAGTCCAATCGTCTTAAGCAGTGGTTTGGTTTGATTTTGTTCAACTGGGAGGTAAAAATATATTTAAATTAATCATCAGAAACTTCATTTTGTAAGTTTAATTCGGTTGAAATATAGTATTATAAATTTAATTTAAGTCAAACCAATACTTTATAATTTTAATTAAATCGATTTTTCCAATAATTAAGTTAAATTTATTTTTAATTTTTATTTTATTTTATTAAGGAGCAATACTCTTAATTTGGGGGTCTATAAAAACAAATGAAAATTAACTACAATATTAAGAAAATATCGCGCAGTTAATTTGACCTGATAGAACAATACCAAGTATTGGCATTTTCCCAACCTAGCTTTACCATATTGCTGGGTTGAGACTCCTGAGGAGATTATTACTTTTAAACAATAAACATCATACGGTATTAATTTTTAATTTTTTAAATAATTATTTTATAAGTGCAAAAGTATTTTTAAAGATAAATATAGTTTTAATATAATTTTTTTAGTTTTAAACATTAAAGAATGTTTTTTTTTACTGGAACATCAAAGAATGTTTAAATACAGATTGTAATAACAAAGGGCATCGTTAAAATAACTGTGATGGGGTACGCATGTGGATTAAATGATTTTTTATGTGTAAAAGTGAGAAAACTAAGTATTAATAATTAAATCTTATTATAAATGGTTAAAATTATAAATTATAAATTAAAAGAAAAAACTACTTATTATAAAAACAGTATTTAATTAATCTTAACCAACCCTCACATCCCACAAATACGTATAAAAGTCTACCTGAAAATTAATTTATATCTGCTGAAAGGTAAGATTTAAGATGGCTTTGATATTTTTATTTTCTTTTTTCTTTTTACTATTGCAATAGTATAAGGAAAAAGTTTAAACACAGCGTCAAAATAACTAGTACTAGTAGTGGTTGACCAGGGTTTGAAGCTTGAAATAATGAAATGTTGCCCTTTTATAAGTATGAAAAGGAGTTGAAGACCACCTTCATTAATTTGCTTGAATTTGATGTTAAGTAGAGACATTCTTATCTCTCAACGTTGGAAGGGTTGCCAACAACGTCTCTCTCTCTATTAGCAACATTTAGGCTTGATTTTAAAGTTAAATATAAGTATTTTTTTATAAAACTAATTTTAAATCTTAATTTGTTTCAAAAGTAAAACAAATAACTCTTTTAATTAATCTATTATTGTTCCACAGGTTTCCAAAGCTCTTGATCTTATGGTAATGAAAACACCAAATTAAACATTAATTAGCAACTAATTTTTCAACATATATATATAGCTAAATTTTGGATTTTTTTTTTGTTTCTGAATTGATGAAATCACGATCATGGACTTGTTCAAACATATATAGCTACAAAAATATTCAGAAATCCACAGTGCTTATTTTCCAGTGTCTTATGTGTGATTCGGAGTTGGAAGGAAGTAATAAGAAAGTAACATTTTTGTGTCGTCTTGCATTGGAATTAAGAAGGAGGAAAGTAAAGGGAGAAAGCGTGTGGGGACACATATGACTATATGAAAGCTAGATGCATGGTGTAGAACGCGTTTTTAATTTAAGGAATAAAATACAAAAGAAAGAGGCTACTGAATGTTTAATGCCATATGAGTCATAGGATTGCGCAAAAGAAAATCAATTCTAACTCGATCATTCTAAAATAAGAAATATTAATAACAATTTAAAAAATGAAATATTTTTGCATTAATAACTCGTCAATTAATTTATAATATTTTTAGACAAAAAATATCTGTTATTATAAAAAGAAAGATAGTATATTGACAAACAATTTAAAAAAAGAAATATTAATAACAAAAATAATTTTAAAAAATATAAATTTAAAATAAAATTATTATTATTAATTAAATTAATTATTTTTTTTTAATTTTAATAAATTAGGTAGTTGAGTCTTATAAATGAAAAAATAATTAGTTCTTTCAAAAAAATTGGGGTGAATGAATAATATTAAGAAGGCTAAAAGCCTCTAGGAAAACAAGTCTGAGCTAGATCAGCTCTTAATTCTAAAACAATAAAATCAGAAGCAAAAATATAAACATAAAAATTAATATCAATACCTAAAACATGTTTAGCTAATCTGTCAACAATTTGGTTTGCTTCTCACAATATGTGATTCCAAATCATGTGTCCCGAATAAAGCATAATGAACAACTTGAATAATGTTTGAACAAGCAGGATGCAAAATCACAGCACCCACTCGACAACAACTTCACAGCCAGCCTTTAATCTGAGTCCATCGTTCTTTAAAATAAATAAAAAACTTAATCATACATGAGTAAAAAAAAACATAATTAAACTAAACTGAACCAATTTTTTTTTTTTAAAAAAAAAACAAATCATTTAGAAAAAGTTAAACCAGCTACTTTATGATGAATACAGTTTTGTTCAAAATAAACCATTTTAATAGAGTGATTTGATTCGATTTAAAAAAAAATATGGGCAGCCCCAATCTACTAATGTTCTGACCTTGGCTGCATTAATTCTTGAATTGGGCAATGATATATTTCATATTCATAAGTAGGTGCAGTAATCTAAATAAAGTGTTTTTGAGATCGAGAGAGACTGAGAGAGTGCATGCAGTATGCATAATTAATTGCATACCACACTGCTATGCCAGCTAGCATTCCATTTTGGACTCTACTATACTAGTACCATGCTTCTTCTTTTGACCCTAATTATTAAACTACCATTTCGACTTCAACCTTTCTTCTGCATTCATTGGGTACGCGCTACTTCCAAATTGTGTGTGTGTGTTTTTTTGAAATTTCCAAATTGTGCTTTTACAAGATAATTAAAATGAATGATTATTGTTTCGTCGTCATTAATTTATCATTTCTAGAAGTCGTACTGGTATTTAGCATTAATTATCTTATGGAGGATTATATTTGCTTGTTACAGGAAGCCAGTCATGACCAATAATGAGTGGCTGGACTGTGACGTTACGAGGTACCGCTATATAGAATTAGAATGAAAGAAAAAAAAAAGAGTTCTCATTTATATTTAATATATATTTAAAAAAATAACAGAAGATAAGATTAAAAGCTAATTGAAATGGTGAAAATAATATATATATAAAAAATAGTTTATGGTCATGCATTATTAGTGTAAAAAAAACAATATATTTTTGTGCAATTATTATGTAACAACTATTATCACGAGTCCTCTACAAAAAAGCTATTATCACCTGTACTAATTTTTAAATTTATGTTTTTTCTAAATAAGTATTGTTATATAAAATATAGGATAAGCGAGTCAATTCATTTTTAATCGATTTGGCAGGCATGATTCAACTTATTGAGTATGATGGTTATTGTTTGACTAATCTAGGCTAAAATATTGGTTTTAAATTATGGATGGAGCTCATCAATAAAAAATTGGAAAAAAAAAAAAAACTCCTGATCCGTCCACTTCCTCGTTTAAGCAGAACAATGGTTATAAGATTGTCGTTTATTCTCTATAGAGGATGTAAATAGACGTAATTGTGAAGCTATGAGAATGTCGTTTACAATGTGTTATGGTGCTGGATTATAAGTCGAGGCCCAATAAAGATACAATATTCATCAAATTTCATTTGCAAATTCCACTGTCTTCTGCATTTGATTCAATCCCAGCTCCTTGAGTACTAGTTTTGTTTGCAGTTCCTTACATTGCCCGGTGAGTCTTGATAAAAGCTGTTCATATATAACTTATTTTCATAAAGGCCCACCATGTGTTTGACAAAAGACATCCACCTTAGCTCAAACAAATCACCCTAGCCTCTGCAACTCCTCCCAATGCCATTTAATCGCGTCACATTTCAAGGAGTAGACAGTACTAATAAGTGAAAGAAAGACTTTATCACTTTATCTCATTAATTTTCAGCATTTGTTTTTTTTTTTTACTAAAAAATTTGTTAATTAAAGACACTTTTAAAAAAATAAAATAAAGAGATAATTAGGAAACGGTCTTATGAAAAGAAACAAAAAAATTCTTGAAAAACATCTTATATACTTTTTTTTTTTTACAAACATCTTATATACTATATTTAAGGATAGAGGAAGTATTATTATTATTTTTGTTCAATTGACTTAATAAATTAGATTTCAAAAGTGGAACGTAGAATGAAAAACATCTCACGATGCATCAGGACATTTTCTGCACAACAATTAAGTTGTATATGAAATCAAAATTAACCCATCATCTGTTCATTACATTAAAAATATATATATAGGGCATGATATGGCTCATGCAGAACAATGCCCATTTCTTCTCCATCTATAATCTATAAGCACGGGGTATAGGTATATGTATACATATATATGCCACAAATCAATATTGCTCAGTCATTCTCAAACTTTAGGAACTATAATTTGTAGAAATCCATCCCTGAAAATTGAGAAAGAAACAACAACTTATCAGCTTCAAATGTATATAAAGGTACAGCACATATCTTTGAACGTGTGCAAAACCACACACATCACATACTAGTCCCTGAAATTATTCAAGTCACTTTCAACCCCATGCATGCATATTTTTAAAATAAAATGACATGAAGTCACATACAAATTCAGTAAACCAAAACAAAAAAGTACACTTATTTTAAGCTATATGGGGAAACCTTTTCAGCTTTCAGCATAGCAGAATAGAGGGGGAAGGATGGGGAAAGAGTTCCCCTTGAGTAGATGTGATAAATTATATAGCTTTTACATTGAGTTAAAAAATTTATGAATCATCATGGCAGTATTCTAGCTGCAAAACAAAGCATTAACATGGGCATAGATTCAGTTTTTTGTGTATTTAAAATAACATAATGATCTAAGTACCAAAACAGTATAAAAGTGATGACCATCATCATTACAGTAGCTACCATTTTAGCCTAACAGAACATTAAATATTCAATAAGTTTCTCAGTTAACTCAATTGAACTTCAAGGTTACAATTTGACTCACCATTTTATGTTAGTAAAAGAGATCACTATTCAGTATTCACTAACCTGGATTGTTGGCTTGGCAGTGTGATAGCTTGTAGCCAAAATCTTCCTAATGTATGTTAGTTACCTAGGTATTTTATTACTACTTCCAATTTGAAAGAATATTAATATTGAACTTTTATAATCAAGAAACATATACATGAGGTTATAATCAAGAAACATATACATGACTCCAAGATATTAATGCAATACACCAAATTAGAAGAGGTTTTTAACAACAAAACATCTAGTTTGTGAATTGAGTTAAAATATGAGGCTATAATCAAGAGACAGGTACATAACACTAAGATATAACTCACAAAAATTCAGCAGATATTCTGTCCTTGTTCACACCAGCAGGAAGTGGCCAGATCACCTCATATGGTCCATATAGTATTTCTCTTCGATGATATGAAGAAAGTGAAGCATTTGTACAGCCTGCAACTGTCCAGGAGCTAGTAGAGCGTCTACCTTTAACATACAACCTGTCAGTACACATATTGGCTCTTTTATCACATATACTCCAAAAGATCTATAACCATGAATGTCCAACATTAAAATTTACATTTAGCGTTTCACTTCCCGAATTTATGCTTTTTATTACAATGCAGTAATAATGTATAAAGTTTCTATTAATAGACAAGACCCTCCCCCGGTACCCAAATGAAAGAACAACTCAAACACAATAATGACTCAGAGATCGACAAAAGTAGTATCCAACAATATTTTATTTTGCCTTATCTTTTCTTTCGCCACTCCCTATGCTATGATTAGGGAGAACTAAATGCTTAATACCACAAATTGCAAAGAGTATTACAATTAATATGAGGGTGTATATTAGATATTAGAGAGATTCTTCTTACTTTAGATCATCAACCTCCACTCTTATGTCACCGATACTGACACCTGGAACTTCCACCATGATAACATATTTGCCTTCTGATTCTGCAACATCCATCCTTGGAGACCACTCAATTCCTGCAAAAACCAAGGTCACAAAAATTATAGAGTAAATAGTCAAAGCACTCATTTTTACATTGTCATCCAATCACAAACTGTCGTACATATTGGAATTTATAATATATTATCTTAAAAGTCATATCAACAATATTTTTTATTGATCAATGGTGTAAAAAAATTCACACTGACAGTGCATATAAATTAAACTCAAAATTGTATACTTTTGTTTGTTATAGCTAATCAGCTATTATAACTTCAAAAATAATTCCGAGTTCAAAGTGCTAACCACCAATTTCAGAATAGCACGCTTTCTTTTCAGAATGTAACTTATCTCCTCTAATCTGTCTGCTTGGTCTAGCAAATGTAGGAGGATCAAGTGTACTAAAATCACAGCCCTGTTCCTGAGCCATTGGTTGGACCACTGAATTTGTGAAGACTGATTCTGCCCTTGCAGGTTTAGCAAAACATGGTGCTCTTGCATTAGAAGGACCTTCAGATGCAGCAGCACCAGGATGGGTTTTGGGAGCAATAAAGCCAGTTGAGCCACCCTGAAAATCATTGTATTAAGTAAGCCAGTGAGAAGTGAATCATTTACCAAAAAATTGATAAGTAAATAGAACATTGTGAAGTATTTCAATAATAAGAACACTTTAAGTACCTCTTCAATTGAAGTCTGCCTCATAAAATAACCAAGAGAAGCAGATGCTTGGCGTGCAAAATACACCTTATTATCACATCTCCGGAGCACAGAGTTCAGACTGCCACTACAGTTCTGATGGGGGTAGGAAAATTGATGAACAAAATGAATTACAAACAAATATTCAAGGAAAAAAAAAGGATTATACGTACAGATTATTTTATTAGACATTGCAAAACAAAAGCTATAAAACAAAATTAGTGGTCCACTATAAGCATATATATAGAAGGTAACATGTGTGGAAATTCTGAATTAAGGAAACAATAAGTATCAAAAAGGGACAAAGATGAAGGAAAGACTTAGGTTTTAAAAAATAAAGTTGCTTGTAGCCCACAAAAATGCATTGATTTGATAGTGTTCAAGCTATTATTGCCTAAGCCAATCATAAAAGAAAATGCCAAGTTAAACAATTAATTTCCAAAGTTGAACTACAAGATCAATAAACACATGACCATGATTAATAGTAACATCTATACAAGTTACAGCTACTTCTCATAAATGCAAATATGCAATATTAGTGAGGTCAAACTACGGAAAACCAGACACTGAATAGGTGATATTTCACTTACGTATTCAAAACAAGTTGCACAATGGCATCAATTATTTGATGAAAGGTCATATATATAAAGGAAAATATAAAGTATAAAGGAAAAGTATTTGTCCACTTTACAATACTCAAATTATATGCCGTTTGATTCTCCTGTAAAATAAGAAAAATAACAAAATCTTATCTTATTAGGTGAAGTCAGCTACATGAATCACAAGACACTTCCACACTGTCAAAAACCGAAGCTTTAAGAATATTAATTATCATGAGAGATTGATTCTCCTAAGATTACAACAAATAAAGATTCAGTTTAGTTCTGAATCCCAACAGAGATGAGGAACGTAAGTTCAATACCCTCTTTCCCCACTTAGCAATATCTAACTCCCAAATAATTCCCATGTGTCGAGAAAAAACATCACTGAATTCAAATGAATTCCTTTATTTTCAATCATTATCTAGTGAACCACGTGAATAAAAGAGCCATAGTAACAAGAGTGTTAATATAAATAAATAAATAAATAAATAAAAGAGCATAATTATTAGTACCATAGGCAGAACGTGGGTAGTTGAAATATCATCATTGGGTGCAAAGTGAGCAGCAATCATGTGAATTCTGCGTTTCACCGACTCACTCTCCATTTCTACCAATAAAAATGCTTCACAAAATTATTTGAGCTAAACAGATAATGCAGGATGGCACCAGCATCAGAGGATCAAGAATATAAGCAGAAGGAGTCACTACTGAATGGAAGATTTTTTAAGAAAAGAACATAAGTGGGGCCCATTGAATCTAAATATCATAGTGAACTGAAGATAATGTCAGTCAGATACCATACCATCTAAAGTCGTCCAGGACCCAAAATATCAGTTTGAGACTGTAGGATATCCCTTCATTCGAATTATTTTTTTATTATCATTATTATTTAATGTCTATTTTTAAAATCTTATAATAATAAAATATATATAATAACAAAAGTAAAATAATATAATATAAAATGAAAAATTGTAATTGAAAATGATTTTTTTCATTGCTTATCAATTTAATAAGTACGTTATAAATTAAATATCAATTTATTAGTTAAGAATTTTATTTTTATCATTTTATATAGTGTATGTTTAATCTCTTTTTGTTTTTATTAAAAAAACTATGGACGTTAAATATAATTACATAGTTTATTATATTTTTTAAAAACAAATAATAAATAAAATTAGTTGGTTATATTTTTTTTACTTTAAAACAAAATACAAGCATACTCTTTCTTCATTAATATCATATCTTATTCTCCATAATTATTAGTTTCCTTTATTTTATTAAGAAAACGATAAAATATATCCCACCTGGTTGTCTCATTCGTGCAGAAACAATTTGTACTATATATAGCATTGCTGCAGTTTGAATTCCAAGCAGTTGTTTTCTGAATGAACGACCAAAGTAAAGAGTAATTAAGACAATAAATAAAGCAGACTAGAAAGACATCGAGCCTGTGAAATTCTACTAACCTATATGCATTACACAGAATATGAGTATCACAAAGTATACTGTTTACAGAGAGTAAGTGCTTATGCCACTCCAAAATCCAAATCTATCTGTAACTAAAGATAATCAGATTAATGGCTATGCACAAAATCAATATTGTTATGATTTGAAAAATAGTTATTGTAAAAGTCAATAAATTTACCATAATGTTTGTGATAGAATAATAATATAAAATTATTTTACATTATTAGGGGATAACCTACTCTCTCAAAGTTAATTTAGATATACATCTGAATTATGTTTAACAATCCAAAATCAATTCTATCAAAATTCTAAAACAACCAAACACTAACTAGTAAGTAGTAGTAGTTAATAATAATAGAAAAATAGAAAGAAATTCATAACCACTCAAGACAAAACTGTAGAAGCCCAACATTTGTAGTTAGCATTAAGAAGGAATCAGCTGAGACCATTAAGTCAAAATGCAGAACAGAAGCAAACTACATAAACAGACGCTAAGAAATGGAAATAATGATTGCAGCTTTGTGATCAATACAAATTATTAAAACCTGCGACGTGATGTTTGTAACAGATTGTTGTTGAAGTGTAATTTTTTAACCTTTAGCAAGTGTCAAGTGAAACAGTTTAACTTACCAATAAACGAAAAGTGCGACACTGATATTGCAACTTTATCAAATTAGTTAATAAAAACTTCCGCACAAATTTAGATTTGAGTTGTGATTGAGTAAAGAGTTCTCTAGTTTTCTTGATAACTGTTAAAAGTGTTTTTTAACGGATGCTGAAAGGTTTGCATAATCCCCAATGTAGGTACTCTGAACTACTCTTGCTCCAATGCCCCTGCTCTTGTTAAACAAAAAGATAGAAATGCAAATGAATCAATATTCTTAGCTAGCTTGATTCTTTGAGGAAGCTCCCCGGGCTACTCATGCTGATTATCTTCATAGCCAAGACATGGTCATTCAAGGTGTAAGGTGGTGATCCACTTTTAATGTTCCGTTGCATAGGAAATTTATGATGTGACTAATAGCAGAACTTTGCCTGCTGCATGGTTTATGCCAATTTGTGTGCACTAAAAATATGGACGTCATAATCTCTGACTCCATATGGTTTATGCCAACTTGGTGTTCCATTGAAATAGGACTTTGGTAGCATTTACACTTTGGTGGAATGATAATTATGGAACGCGATGTCATCATCTCTATCGCACTAGATATGGGGTTGGCTTTTATATGCTGTGGGATGCAGGGGGTTTTGGCTTGTATGTTGGGTTTGTTGTGGTATAATTTTTATCAATTGAAGTAATTTTGTCCCAAAACTTATACAGTTGCACACAAGGGAGGAGAGAGTTCATTCAAAGTAACAGAAAACAAAGAGCAAGAATTAGAATTCAACTTTACTCGCCACAGAATTACAAAATAAAACTGCAGTCTAATTGCACCTGCAACATGATGCCATCTTTTTCTGCACGTTTGGGGCCCAATTATAGTCAGAAATATAAATTACCAAGAAAAGAATTGTATCCAATATAAGATACTGATAAACAGAACCATCGAGTTATTAATTCCATCAAACTCACTAGGCTACTTTACAAATGTCCTCATATTCCACAGATTTAAGTACTCTGCCATCATAAGCTCCTTTCTCAATCTGCACCTTAGCACAAAAATTATCTGTATCCACCCCCAACAGCTTAGCAATTGATCCTCGATATGCACCATTGACTATTTTTACACGCCCCCCAACTTGTGGAATCACAGTTTCAAGCTCGGCCTGATCAACTCTGAGCACGTGCTTGCTTTCAAGCATTTCTATTTCCCCAACATACTTGTCAATCACCTTCCGCACAACACCCTTTTGCTTGTAGTACCCCTTCTCTGCCAAGACTTTGCTCATAACCTTGACAACAATTCCCTCGTGCAACCAATAATCCTTCCGATTAATTTTTTCCTTTTTCTTCTCTTCTTCCCTCATCATTTCATCCAAAGCTGATTTTCCACCACCACTTTCTTTCCTCTTCAAATTGTTTCCGGGATTCCTTCCATTATATTTCTCTTCATCACCCTCATCAAACACCACCCTTGACGCGTCATGTTTTTCCTTGACCACAGGTTTAGCTGATGTTGACCCAAGAGAAAATCCTATCTTGATTCCATCTTCCATATTTAGTTCCCTCGGAGGCTCAACCTGTGAAGGCTGATCAGCCTCAGAAGTAGGCGGCTGCATCATTTGCTCAGCCTTTTCAATCTGTCTCCTGATCTCCTTCTCTTGCTTTTCTTCATCTACCATATCTGCCTTGATTCTCTTATTCTTCATCCTCTCCTTGAAAAGGGTTTCGGAATCTCTGTCTATGTATGTAATGAACCATCCCTTGGGTGTTTCCTCAACCTTACATTTGCCAGTTCGACCCAAGTACTTAACAAACTCAGTAAGCGTGGCCCACTGAGTAGAGTTCATATGAATGTGGTGTCTGTCATTTATGTATTCGTTATAAACTACAGTGGCTGCCACACGGCTGAATCGGTGACTGCGCTTCATGTGCTCCAGAAAAGTACTCTCAAACTCTTCGGAATAGCCCTCAACTATCCGGTGTGGGTTTTGTCCAAAAATCTGCATTTGACGCTGGTGCCCTTCACTCATGCAATGGCATTTAAACCCATTCTCATCTCGGCACTGCTTCTGACACATCTGGCAATACCACCGAAGCTTCTGCAATCCTTTTGCTTTGATTCGATTGGCAATTGCTTTAGGTGTGAGAAACTCATTTTTCCCCATCACGAATCTGGACTTAACATTTCAGATCAAACAAAACGTTATCAGTAATCAGTAATCCTACCCACTTTTTCCTTACAGCTGAAATTACGTTAAAAAGGAAAAAAAAAACACAACAAAAACAGCATTGAAACAAAAGCTAAAATTCTTAAAGCATTAGAAAACAAGGAAGCAGAGTACTTTGGAGCAAGCATCCGCACTAAATAACTAATGAATAAAGTTTGATTAGTATACAATAAACAACTTCACTTTTTCCCTCACATGTTAATTGAAATCCTTCAGAGTCGAAGCTCATCATCAATTGGCAAAGATTCCCATAGGAACCCAATGACAAAAACAACACTAAGCTCAATTACTTTGATTCTCAACACGATGCGAATAATAATTCAATGGTTTTTCAAGCATTCTCTGTTGCAACCAACATCTTTGGCTCAGTATCCTATTCTAGTTTGATTACATCTCGATTATTCGGAACACACTTCTTTCCTTCTCGGTCTTTCATTCAAAGCATTACCAACGAAGAATAAAAATCATCCAATCAATATACATACAACGAGGAGAGAGAGAGAGAGAAAGAGAACGGACCAGAAATTGGCGGCAACTATTCTGGAGGTGGCGCTCGCGGTGGTGACGGCAACTACAACTGCAGGAACCCTAGATTTGATGACGGAGAGAAACTGAGAAAGCGATTGGGATAGGAAAGGGTTTTGTTTTCCCGTTCACGCTGTGCTTAATTATAAATAGCTTGGTGGAACACCATTTATCACACAAATAAACCGTTTTCGATTATATGGCGATCTATAATTTATTGACAATATAATAAATTTTCACATAGTTATTAGATCCAATTAAATATAACAAAAAAATACGCATACATAAAATTGTCATTATTTCAAAAAAAAAAAAGTGTCTTAAAAAATATATAAATCTATTATCTATCACTTAAAAAGTAGTACTAATGTCTAGGCTCATAATTTAGTTTGTAATTTAAGTCTTTCTAAATTATTTATATTTAATCCTCATAGTTTTTGTTAAAAAATTCTTAACCCAGGAATTGCCACGAATACTGAAAATTTAGGGGTATATTTTATGTGTGGATATCTAGTTGGAAATTTACTTAAGCTTTTAGTGGATCAAAAAGTTTTGATTTATTTGTTCGATCCTTATTTTCCTTCAATAACTCCTTCATAATCTACTTTTCTTTATCATAAATTTTTGTGTTTTAATTTTTAATTTAAAAACTTATATGAAATATTTTTATAAAAAAATTAAATGATAGTACAAAGTAAAATGAAAGTTAATAGGTAAATATTATGACAACTTTTAACATTTTATTATAAAAGTAACATATTCATATATAAAAATAAAAATACAGGTAAACATAATCATGATACCTTTATTCAGAATTAACAATATTCAGTCATTTATATTTGATTTTTGTAACAAATTTCCACGTATATAGTTTATTATTTGTAGTATTATATAAGTATTTTAACCTTTTAATGATAAACCGTATGTGATTCAACGTGTCGAACATTTTGACTATATTAAATTATTTATTATTATTACAAATATTTATCCTATCAGTTCAGACTAAAATACTAATTTATCAATAACTAAGTGAATTTGAAAAACAAACTTATCAGTTATTTTTGCCAGTATATAAAAAAATAAAGAAGAAATTATCCATTCACAAATAAGTACTAAATCTAATTAATAAATTCCGTAATTTCTCTTAAAAATAATAAATTCCGCAATTAGATAAATGTCAACTGCAGATAATTTAAAGAAAATGATCCAGAAACATTAGCAAAGTCATAATCATGTAATATTAACCCAAATGATATAAAGGGGTCTTGTCCTACACTCAAATCAGTACGATGTCTATGCAATCCGGCATTTTTTTTTCCCTGAAAATCTACATAGCCGACTTATATGTCTAATGCTCAGGTTCTAGTAGAATAATTCCCTCCAAAACATAAAGTTGTTCTTCTAACATTACACATTCTCATCAAGACATCAGAAAAACAATCCCTAAGAAGAGAGTGATTCTTCAAGGTTGTACAAGCAACAATCAGGTCCAACGTACAAGCTGGATATTGAATTGCGTGCAAGAAGCCCAGAGTCCATATCTTCAGATTACCAGTAAGAAACCTGTCAATTTCAAGTTCTCTATTCAGTCCGTATACAAATGAGGGACGTCATAACACAAGTCACAAGCCTATGACTAGAATAATCAACTAATAATACTCATAAGCAGTAGCACTATGTCTATACCAAGTTATTTACTTGCATCTTGTTGCTTAGTTATTTCTTCTTCTTCCCTATTTTTATCACACAGAAAAGAAGACAACAAAATAACGCCACTCTTGCTTTACTGAGACAAACCGGTATCATATAGCTGGTAAGTGTTCACAAGCATTTAGATGCTCATTGTCAAGCTCAACACCTGAGCTTGAGCCAAATCCCAGCCAACAGCCGCATAATGAGTTGAACACTAAAATAAACTGGTCCAAACCATTATCATTACATTTATATAAAGGTAAATGAAGAACAAATAAGGAGAATGTGCAGCCAGCAAGTCATAGTCACCAGTCAGCTTTGGTTTCTGATATGGTTCTGGCGCAAATAAGCACTATTAAAGGATAATAAACGCCAGTAGAAGTGTTTGATGGGTTAAAGCAAGTCAAAGAAAAGTTAGCATTAATTAGGATGTCACCAGTAAAGGATACATTGATTCAGTGAAAAGTATTTTGGACATGATAGGAATGGTTGTCAAACTCACGAGTCAAGAAAACAAGTTGAGTTACATTGTTTCTTTTAGAAGAATTGGTTAGACGTGCATAAATTCACTAGTTCATGAGGGAATCAAGCCTGAGTCATGTAATTTCTCGCCAAAAGACATAGTGGGTAGCTTTGGGTAGACATGCATAAATTCACAAGTCCAAGAGCCTGAAAATCTACACCTGTTACATCTATTTTCACAACATATGGACAGAACAAAGCAAGGCAGCAAAGGTCACATTTGGCTAGAAACAGTGAAAGGTTTGCAGAAACTTGCCACAGAATTCTCAGGGATGATCATAAACTATGGAGAGCAGAGGCTGCATATGTTGGGGATGGCCAACTGTCACAACTGGCCAGAAAATGCTGAGAAATACTGGCTATGTTCCCAGAAAAGGGTGGGTGTTTGGCAGTGCCAAGGCTACCATGGCGGGTTTATTGCCACCTGTCATAGGCAACAATATGTGAAGGGAAGCCCACAATGGTGGCGCCATAGGGCACAATGGCATGTTTATATGGCAGAAATTAGGATTCCAGCAATCCACCATTGATAACACTAACTGCATGCTCATTCAATTTTTCCAAAATGCTCCAGCTGCTCCACTTTGTGAGCACAAGATAGCAACACTATTCGGCACTATTGACAACTATGCTAAAGCAATGCTCATTTACAAAGGTAAAGGGAACGGACAGAATTACACATTTGCCTTACCACCATTTGAACCAGTTAACATTTAATTTCCTTGGTTAGAGTCTGTAAATAGCTGATACTAGTATGTAGGGAAGCTACCTTTCCTTGACAATTTCCCAACAGGAATAACAACAAAATACTAATAAAGTCAGCTTGGCACCTATCTGGCCACAAATAAAGATGATGGAATGGCTCAAAAGGCTGGAAATGTATGTGTAAATGTATATACACACATACACAATATACATATATATCTTCTCTTAAGGCATTATATCCAACAATTAAATTTAAAAATCGTTATAGCAAACAACATACTATCCTTTTACTATCAAAAATCACAATCATGTCAAATTATCAATAGGCGTCCTAATGAGTCTAGAAACTTGACTCAAAGGTATTGATGTTAAATTTTGCTTCACTTCCAAACATAAATTTGAGTGGGTATTACTAATAGCCTCTGGCTCCAACACCCTTACCAATAAAAATAAAGAGAGATTTATGATAACAAATTTAGTTTTTCCTTGCAAAATGTACGCTCTCATCTTATCCTAATTTCATGAAATTCTTAGGAACCTTCAATTTTCCTTCTAGACATCACTATCTGTACGCACAAAAAGGAGGAGTGCAAGATACACAGAAAAACATAGCATGCGAGTCTGGTTGCTCAGTGGGTGGTAACATAATTGATTTATTGGAATTGATTGTCTCTTGTCAAACACGGTTTTAGAAAAGATACAAATATTTGGTCTTTGTCAGACTAGAGGTGACAAAAAGTAACTTTTGAGATTTCAGCAGCAAAATCAAGGTTAACTTGAGAGTTGAGATGTCCAGGGCCACTATTATGGCAGCATTTGTCCACAAATTCCAACAAAATCAAGGAACACGATGGAAACAGCAATTTCAAACTTTGATGTTGAAAAATTTAAACTAAATTTTACATCAAAATAGCTATCATAGTAAAATCATCCAAACATAAATCGCTACAAAATCAATTTTACAAAGGCACACCCAAACACTCACACACATACACTCACTCACTGACTCACTCAATTCTGATAACACACACTCAAACACATAAACAGAGTACTGAAGAAAACAACAAATACAAACCTACCAATCAATTCTCCCATTACTGTTGCTGTTGATTTGGAGGGTTCGGCGGAGGGGGCATGCCAGGTCGAGGAGGACCAAACACGGGAACACCACTTCCAGGTGGCGGTGGCATGCCGGGGCGAGGCGGTGGTGGAGCCGGCATCCCGGGACGAGGAGGAGCCGGAGGTCCTCTCACCATCTGTCCAGGAGGGGGAGGCCCCATGGGTCTCTGTCCAAACTGCGGCGGTGGAACTTGGAACTGTGGCGGAGGGCCACCAGGTCTCGGTGGTGCAAACTGCCCAGGCGGCATAGGCGGTGGCGGACCCCTCGCCATAGGAGGAGGAGCGAATTGCCCCGGCATCTGCCCCGGAGGCCTCATCACAGGCGGTCCACCGCCGGGATAAGACACCGGTGGTGCGTTGAGCTGAGGCGGGCGCGAGATCTGCGGTTGCATCATGCCGGGGGCGGGGCCGCCGACTCCGCGGACAGGGCCGGCGAGTCCGGGCTGGGCCTGGACGACGGGGGCGGGCGGGATACCTCTACCGGCAGCACGTCCGATGCCGGGGCCTGCCAGAGCGGCGGCACCGACGGCCTTGGAGCGGGACTCTTCCGGCGGAGGAGGGCCCTCGACGGTCATGGAGATGACCTCCTCGCCGCGGAGGAGGACGAGGCCGAGCGTGCGGCGGTCCTCGCGGTCGGCGCCTTCGGCTGGCTTCTTGCCCTTGGCCGGAGGAAGCTTGCGGAACTCCTCACAGTCGCCGAGGACGAGGTTCATGTGGCGGTCGAAGGCCATGAATTTTCCGACGAGCTGGCGACCGTCCTGAATGGTGACACGCATACGGTAGTTGATGTACTGAAGCATCTTGGAACTCTTCGACATCGACATTTTGGAAATTCTCTTCTGCAGCAGCTTCTTCTTCTGTGAGAGAGAGTGTGTGTTCTAGGGTTTAAGAAAAAATTGGGACCTTAGAGGAGGGAAAACATCGCTCACTCCATATGCCCGTTTAGTTTAACCCACCCAACTCTCATTTATACATAGTACAAGATCCAATTAAACCAGGCCAAGGCCCAGAGCCCAAAAATAAAATAAAGGAGTCTTTTCATTTACGCTAGTATAAATTAAGAAATTGGGAGTAGCTAAGAAAAATATTAATTAGAGGTTAATTGTGTGATTAAATAAAGAAGATGTTTTTTTTTTACCTTTTTATGTTTCTTCTATTAATAAATTATATTTTTATAAAAATTGAATAGCATTGTAGAAAGTTTTCCTTTATAGACTAAATTTGAATGAAGATAAATAGAGAATGGTCTTTAAAATTAAAACTATTCAACTTCATTTTTTATATTTTATTTTTCACATCCATTTTTTACTATTTTATATGAAGTTATTCATTACAATTATAATTTTTTTCTTTTACAAATACGCCTTTGAAGGTATTAAATAATATTTTCCTTTCTAAAAAATTCAATTTCAATTTGAATTATTTTTTTAATACATTAGATTTTTGTAAAAATTACTCATTTGATAATTATTGTTATATAAAGTTTACATTTTAGTCCTTATACTTAAAAATCATTCATTTTAATTGTTATATAAACATTTTTGAATTTTGGTCTTTGACATTACATAACATTTATCTTGGTCCTTGTCATTTTGAACAACAAAAACTAAAAGGAATCCAAAACTTTTTGTATAAGGACTAAAAAAGATGTTTCTTAAGTGTAGAGACTAAAATATAAAGTTTATGTAACTATAGCAACTAAATGAAGATTTTTTCTAAATTTTTTTATTACATTTTTTAATCCTGAAACGTTTGGTCAATTTTATCCTCGACAAATTATTCTAGATAGGAGTGTTCATAGGTATGAGTTACCCATGAATCCGAACAGTTTGAATTTGGATCATTTATCTATTTGGGTCAAAATTGAACCAAAGCAATCAAAATCGTTCATGTAGATGTTGGATCATAGGTTTAAATTTATAGATCCGGTCAAAACCAAGTCGAATTGATTAAAATTTTTAGAGTTGTTTGATTTGACTTTAAATATTTCTAATATTGAGACTCCAAGTGTTGTCACTATTAGTGTTGAAATTTCGTAAAATATTACTTTCAAATACATTATTAGTTGTTTCACTTTTTTTCATATTTATTTTTTCTGTCATGTTTATAATATTAATTTATCATATTTTGTTTAATTGTTTTAACAAATCTGATTGCAGTAGACGTGGTTTTAACAAATCGGATTGCAGCAAAACTTATTGTAAGAAATTAGTTGGTAGAAAATAGTTGTAATTCATATTATTATTATATTAAATCTCATTGAAGAATATTTTGTTTTAATTTGTATTGATCTATTTTAGAATATTATGTTGATGATATTAAATAAATCAATTTTATTACTTTCAGACACTTGACAATATTGTGTTAATTGTAGTGGATATTTAGATGAATCATGATATAAAATAATAATTTTAAGAAAAAAGAATAAAATTTAAATGGATAATCTGTTGACTCGGACCGAATAAAACCGTTCATGAATGAGTTGAGTTAAACTGAGTTAAAAGAATGTGAAAATTAAACCGATCAAATTTAATTGAGTTAAATCCTAAATTTGACCAAAACAAGTCTAGTTCGTGAACACCCCTAGTTCTAACGTCTTTGGTTCTCTACTTATAAAAATATAGTGAATTGTTTTTTTTTATGATATTGGTGTTAAATTTCAAACCATGTTAACACTTTCTCACAATTTTTAACCACCATTAAATCACATATTTGAAACAAGTATTTTTAACCTAATGACCAACTAAAAATTACCACTATTATTATTATTATTATTTTGTTTTTCCCTTTCTTAATAACCACCTTGCTTCTTTTGTGAGCCCCAATTTGGTCCCTACCCGGCAAGTCCATCTCAAAATGCAAAATCAATCATGCTTGTGTGTTTTCTTGTGTGTGTGTGTGTGTAAAATTCCGTAGTAAAAAAACATGCTTCCAAAATTTCAAAACTATTTGTTTATGTGCGTGTTGTAATTCTTGTAGTAAGAAAATTAAGGAGGAGAAAAATGAATGTTTAAGATTCAGGATCATTACCAAGGGGTGTGAAACCAATACGATACAAATGGGTGTTCTATAGAATAAATAAAATCTGGTACGTGTGTCATTCTTATAGGAAAAAATATTTTTTTAAAAATTATAATATGACGTGTATATTAATTTTAATGTAGTTTTATTAAAAATAATTTGACATACCATTCTTATAAGAAAAATTACAATTTTTTAGGATAAATTACAATTTTTTTTAATTTAAAATATGATGTGTATATTAATTTTAATTTATTTTTATTAAAAATGCATGGTTCCACCACTCACATATATAACAATTACAATAATATTTTAACACAATAAAAATACAGATACCTAAGAATCTTTTGAATGCATTTTGTATTATATAAATTAATTTATACAATATATCAATGTTTAGTTTCTACGTATACATATATATATATATATATATATATATATATATATATATATATATATATATATATATATATATATATATATATATATATAATTTAACACATTAAAATGTAACAATGCAATAAAAATGTAGATATACATGCGCGATAATACTTGTATATATTCCCGCTGATCAAAATAAAGTTAATGACAAGATAAATGGTTAAGTACTCCAAACAACTGAACAAAACAAGATAAAATATTATCATAACCACCATATGAAATTTTGTCAACCATTTAAAACTATATTTACAATGTTATGGAATATATAAATATTATCAATTAATTTATTTTTTTACATTTAAAAAGTAAAAATAAAAGTAATATAGTCACTAATTTTAGTGTATAAACATCAAATTGATTCTTTATATTAAAAACTAATTTAATGAATAATACTGAAATTTATAAATTAAAATTGTTATCCATCATTTTAATTTTGAAAATAAAGATAAGGAAAATTAAAAAATAGATAAAGAGATAAAAAGAAATTTGGAGAAGATAGATCAACATGATGGTAAAATCTTTAGAGAAGAAGAAAAAATATAGTATTTGAATTTTGAACTTTGAAGATAAGATATACATATTTAGTTATAACTTGTTAAATAGTTCCATTTACATTAAAAATATACAAGAGGATACGTTAAAGGAGTGTTTGATAGAGAAAAAAATTTCATTTTCTCAAGAATTCTAACTTTGAAGTTTGATATGCATTTTTTAAGAAACATATTTTTATAGAGAATTATTTTTAACTCATATTGATACAAACATTCCTGTGAAGAGACGAAGAATCATATTTTTTCAAGTTTAATTTTTATTTATTATGATAAAAATATTATATCACTTTTATTAAATTATTTAATATAATAAAAATATCATATGATTCTTTAAATTTTTTTAAAAAAAATATTTAAAGATTCATAATCATCAACCAAATAATTTTTTTTATTCTCAAAAGACATGATTTCTAGATTCACGGTTCTCAAGATTTACTTATTTTACATACATGGTATGTTATATATAACATGAGAGAAAAAAAAAATAGGAGAATTAATTTTAGATATACTCGATATGATATATATATATATATATAATTATTTTTTTGAGAAAGTCCATATATGACTGATGTTTCAATTAAGGAATATAAAAAAAATATTTTAAAATGTGCTATAATAAATAAGTATTGAATATTTCATCCTTTACCAAAAAAAAAGTACTACTGAATTTACTCTTTCTCCCTGTACCGCTTCACCAAGCCCACTGTTTTTACTTTCTTTCTCCCCACCATTTCCCAAAACAGATTCCTAGTAGTCGATCCTTAAAAAGTTTACCATATCTTTTCTATTTTTATGCTTGATCTTTTCTAAATTAAGATAACAACCTAGTAAGTTTTAAGGATTCTGCCGCAGTAACTTCGATTTGCACTAAACTAAACCTATGAGGAGAGGGGCATCACATATCACATATAAGAGCCAAATCACGGCGACATTCTCAAATCACATTAAAATATAGTGCCCAGTCCGTGAGACTGTGAGAGTTCATATCACGGCTCTGACACTGACACATAACGCACGGGATCCCTACTCTCTTCTCTCGTTTATTGATTCTCCCATGAATTATTTTTAGCAAGCCATTAAGGTTATCGTCAGAAAGTTTAGATTTTTATTACTATTATTATTTTCCATCGTTTCATCAGTGATCACACCATGATTTGCACCGTGAAACAACCCGCCATATCGATCAGAGTTTCTGATATTTTCCTACGTAAGAAGGGTTTACCTTCAACCCCAGTTCAGTCATGTTCCATTGTTTCACCTTCTTCCCTCCCGAGGGAAAAAAACTCTCTGAGATCATTGGTGTCAGTGCAAAAGCCACTGCACCTTTCTCGAGTTGGTTTTGGAGATTTTGTTGGGTCTCTGGTAAGGCGTGAGCGTGGTGATTTCGTGACATGTGATGCTTATGAGGCTGATAGATCAGAGGTTGGAGGGGCTCCATCAAAGGCTGCTAAGAAGGTGAAGATTGGGATATACTTTGCAACATGGTGGGTTCTGAATGTGGTGTTCAATATTTATAACAAGAAGGTTCTGAATGCATTCCCATACCCTTGGCTTACCTCAACTCTCTCCCTTGCATGTGGCTCTCTCATAATGTTGTTCTGTTGGGCCACCAAGATAGTTGAGCCTCCTAAGACTGATCTTCAGTTCTGGAAGGATTTGTTCCCTGTAAGTCACTCACTTTTTGTTTCTTTCCTTAGGAGAATGTGAAAGCATGCTTTTTTTGTTTGTTCATTTGTTATAACTGACTTGTACTTGTTCTGGGGAAAAGATTTTTTTTTGTCCCATGTCTCTTGATATATATGTGTGTGTGGTTTGACTAAAGAGAAGCTTGACGATTTCATGAAAAAGAAAAAAAAAAGAAAATTTAATTCATTTAAACAATGTTGATGAATTGGCAGGAGCTTTACAAGAGAGTTTTTTTTTTTTTTTAACGATGGAAATTTAAGTTTTTGAAAGGTTTTAGAAAATTGTTTGTGACTGTGATTTTGGATGCAATGTCAAGGCTTTTGGGGGCCTTTGTGGCTGCAATTCGTCGCAATATCAAGGATCCTGATGAAACCTAGACTGTGTCTGCCGCCGCAATTTAATCAAGACCTTGAATAGTTTTGGCTTTTCCTCCTATTTGTTCATTTATTAACATCCTGATATGGATAGGGAGCTTAGTGTTTGCTGTTTTTTCCCCTGCAGGTTGCTGTTTTACATACAATAGGACATGTAGCGGCAACTGTTAGCATGTCAAAAGTTGCCGTATCATTCACCCATATTATTAAGAGTGCTGAGCCTGCTTTCAGTGTAATGGTTTCCAGACTACTGGGCGAGGAATTCCCAGCACCAGTCTACCTGTCTTTGATTCCAATTATTGGTGGATGTGGACTTGCAGCTGTGACTGAGCTCAATTTCAACATGATTGGTAAAGAAGTTGCTTTTCTAACGAAAAAATGATTTGTTATCTTATTCTGTTCTATTTTGTATTTTGTTGTAGGGATATGAGAAGATAATCTGACTTGAACTTAAAAATTTGACCTGAGAAAAGATAATTTAATGGCAAGTTATTGATTAAGGCAATATCACAATCCCCTTCCCCTTCCTCCACAAGCAAAGTGATTATTACTAGACTTGTATTTTAACTATTATGTGTTCATGCTTGTGTTGAACCCCCAACAGAATGGATGATCCACTATTATATACTTCGGTGCTTATGCCATTGGCAGAGGTTATGATGGAATGTACATAACTTTTCATCTTTTCTGCATAGGAGTCCTTTACACCCTCCTAATTTTGATTTCATAACCGTTTTATTATATTTTTCAGGTTTTATGGGGGCTATGATATCGAATTTGGCATTCGTACTCCGTAATATCTATTCAAAAAAGGGCATGAAGGGAAAGGATATTAGTGGAATGAATTACTACGCTTGTTTATCTATGTTGTCCCTTGTAATTCTCACACCATTTGCGATTGCTGTGGAGGGACCACAGATGTGGGCAGCTGGATGGCAAACAGCACTCTCTCAAATTGGACCCCAAGTTATATGGTAATTACAAAATGTCTAGTCTATCTGATGTTATGCATGCTATGTTTCCATAAAGGTTATATCTTGAAATTGTCATAAATTCACAATATTCTTTTTCCGACAACTATTGTCCACATCTTTTCTGTCCTTTTCAGAAATTCAAATTTATTTGATGTTGGGCAAATTATTAGTTCATTTGTTTTTGTAATGTATACACTATCTGAGGGCAGAAGGTAAGGTTGAGGTGTTTGGATTGTTTATGGAGTTGCTATGTAGTCATTAGAAAGCAGAGCAAATCTTTTCCGTATAACTAGACATAGATGATCAACATTAAAAGCTACTTAAAAGTAGCATGACTACTTAAAAAATAGTTACATGATTTTTGTTTTTTAATGTTGGTTTGAGAAATGCGAACATTTAATTATAACCATTTTGATTTTAAATTGACAGATCAAATTGTTTATTTTATTATTAATCTCATGTGATTTTCCCTTTCTAATTAAAGATCATGTGGGATTTGTAATTAAATATGCAATTTTAACAGTTAGTTTTAATAACTGTAATTCAATGTTTTCATTTCTCACAATAATTAAGAGTTCTCACCTGATACACTTCACATACGCATTTGCTGATGACCGTGAAGTTGGTGGGAAACCTGATTTATGTGTTTGGATTTTCAAACAGGAAATTGACCTGAGTTCTTTTGTTTTTATTGAGTAATCTGATTTTCTTGTCTTTTCACTTGAGGTTCTGAAAAACTTCTGCGTTTCTTTGTCTTGTAATTAAACATATGGCTGCTACTTGTGCACAACAGGTGGGTGGCAGCTCAAAGCATATTTTATCATCTGTACAATCAAGTGTCGTACATGTCTCTGGATGAGATCTCTCCCTTGACATTTAGCATTGGAAACACCATGAAACGTATATCTGTTATAGTTTCTTCAATCATTATATTCCACACACCAGTTCAGCCTATTAATGCTCTAGGAGCTGCTATTGCCATCTTTGGAACCTTCTTGTATTCACAGGTATTATCTAGATGAGAATGTTCTTTAGTGATATTTCATTTGCTGAGTACTATGCCCCTTGGCCATATCATGCACTAAAATGAAACATAGACATGCTCACGCTCTTACCTCTTATTGGTTGGAGCCTTGGAGGATCCTTTGCAAAGGTTGTATTTGTATTAGGGTGGTTTTGGAGGCTAACTTCAGGGGTGACACAGATTGTGTTGTGAGATATTGGGTGATTAGGTAGACTAATTTCAAGGTGGAGGAACCTACATTTTCTACTACTAGTGTGCAAACTGTCTTAGGATTCTACTTCATAAGATGTTTAATGGAACAATTTGATTTTGTAAGTATACAAGAAGGCAAAATTTGAGATTTCTAGTCATAGGTTAGAATTGAGGGTCAATTTGCCTTCGTGTGTCTATCCTTCCCATGGGATGGAGCTATTCTAAATTAGGTGATTTGATATTTATCTAGTAGTTTCACTTTGAATTGCCACCTAACTGCTATTGGTTTGAACCCACCGTACTTTTTATTCCTTTTTCTAAGTCTATTTTAACATGAATTAGCATATCAAAGCTTCAAAAAGTTGACTGCACCAATCCATTTGTTCAAACCTTTGCAATGAGGCTTCTTATGGGAGCATGTATTTTTTAGTATCTTTTTAAATATAGTTTGTTGTACTTGTGGAGGTCCTTGAAAAATTAAGAAAAAGATTGGTGGTAACTGGTAAGAAAGTAAGAAATAGACTATAATACTGACTATGTGGATTGCTTATGATGTGGTTTTCTTATGAAAATAAATTTTAGTTGCAGGTATACATAATCTCTCAATCTACTCATTTTTGCAGGCAAATCAGTAGGGTTGAGGAGTTGAGAATTATCCACTAACTTCTTTACATGTGGTCATACAAGGCCACCGATAAGGACGTTAATTTTGGAATGTGGTTGCTGGATTATGGTAAAGACTAGATGATCCAGCTTTCTGCCTAATTGTATACAATAATTAATAATGATGAGACTGCTGAGGAACATTATCATTAGAGATTATTAGTTTTTTGACCCACCCTCCCTCTATTTCTGAATTATCATTAAGTTTGAGGAATAAACTTGTGTATTTGTTTAGTCTGAGGATAATTTCTCTAGACATGGCATATTATAATAAGGTTTTCTTAATGATAATATAAGTATGGTTATCTGTTTAATGTTCGTTATGATTCACATTACTATTTATTAATGCTTGCTAACACTAGGGAAGATGCTGGCTGGAGCTTTATTACATATTTCTGGGCATTTTTGAGATTGCTCACGAAACCTCACACCATCTGACAATCTATGACAATCATTACTTTGGGGTGGGCGATTTTTGTATCTAGCTTTGGTTTTTGTCGTGTCTCAAATTGAGCAACAGAGATTTTTAGTGGCATGAAGATTGCTCACGACACCTCAAACTCTAATTGGATTTCTCATGGAGACCTGATGTGTCCCACTTATAAAGTCACTGCCCACAATTATAGATGTTTTTCATTTCTTTTTGTTTTTGCTACAATGAGTAAGTTCTCCACAATTAGGGATTTATGATTTTCAAAACTGGTTTTAAATAATAAACCGGTTTTAAAACTAGTTTTAGAAACAAACTGAATTTATCTCCACCGACAGTAAAAAAAATACACCTACACTCCATCACATCATTTATCCCTTTTTTTTTTTTTTCTCTCTTTATCTATATATATGTATACACATATATGATACTGATTAAATTCATTTGAAAAAAATAGAGTACAAACAACAACGCTACAATTGCAAATTTATTTATATGTTCAAATTTGTTTCTAACAATAGCAACCATTAATTCACTTTGAGAAAATCAATATATATATATATATATATATATATATATATATATATATATAAATATAAAATTTATATTGTAACTAGTTATTTAACATTTAATAATTAATGTTATTGAAATTATTAGTTGTATACTTGTATTTAATATAAAACAACGAATATGATTGGGATAATTAATTATTCAATGATAACATATTTCTTAAAAAAATATTTGAAAGAGATATCTTAATAATTTCTTTTAAAAAAATCAATTTCTCACATCATTTTAATTATTTTTTTTAAAATAAAAAATATCCTATTTATCACGCTAGACATAAGTTAATAAGTTAACATTGTTAGAACATAAGTTAACACTTAGTAAAGATTTTGTGAGGAAAGAGTAAAAATAAGTTGTTTTTTTTTTAATTTAGGAATTAAAGTAGAGGTATAAAGTTTAGTAACTAAAAATATAATTCCATAAAAATATAAGAAACAAAAACATATTGTTTTTAATAATAATGATATCTTTATGGTCTTTTATGTACTCACTTTTCTTTTATTTTATTTCTCTATCATATCATTAATCCCATTTATTATTTTCTCCCTCCTTTCTCTATTTTATTTTACTCTAACTCTCTTTCTTCCATTTAAGTTCATTTAAAAAAAATTAGAATATAGACAACAATTGTATAGTAATTGGTTTCAAATTTATTTATATGTTTACTAAAATCTGTTTCTAACAATTGAAGCCAATTGATTTTGTGTAATTAATATAGAGAGAGAGTGAATTCATATTATAAATAATTATTTAATATTTAATGATTTATTTAATGTTTTACTAATATTTAATAATTAACATAAATGAAATTATTAAATAATTAATTTTATTGAAATTAATTATAATTAATATTAATATGGTTGGAGTTAAATAATTAATTCTTCAATACTAACATAAAATGAAAGTAATATTTTTTAAAAGATCACTTTCTTTTATTACAGAATGGTATGATTGCTAACGTCCTTCTCATGCATTCAGAGAAAAAAAAAACGTTCGATCTTCTGATAAAAGAAATAGCTAATTTCCTATAACTTGACCATTGGTAATTAGCCATAAAAATTGTGGTGTTAGTACTTAATTGAAAAACGTATTGACGACATCCTTACCGTCTTTATGTGTATTGACTTTTCTAACATTTCATTTTTTTTCAATATATCATCATTAATTTCTCTCCGTCTCTTTTATTTTTTTCTATCTCTTTCTTCCACTGATTTTAGTATACTAGTACTCATAATTTACTTAATACGACAAGAAAAAATTAATACAGGTTAAATTCATTTTAAAAAATAGAATATAAACAACAATTGTATAGTAGTTGATTACAAATTTACTTATATGTGTAGTAAATTTGTTTCTAACAATGAAAGCCATTAATTGACTTTGAGAAAATTAATATATATACACACACAGAATTTATATTGTAATCAATGATTTATTAATGATTTATTAATATTTAATACTCAACATAAATGAAAGTATTTAATGAATACTTTTATTGAAACCAGTTATAATCAATATGATCAGAATAATTAATTATTCAATACTAAGATAAAATGAAAATAAATCAACATTGTTACAAGTGTAGCAACTTGTATTCATTAGTTAAGTGTTTTAGAATTTTTATTTTTAACTTTAGATATAAAATAAATTATATTAAAAAAATATTCATCTTCAATATGAAAAATTATTGATTTTTTAATTAAAAAATCATATTTAAAATGATTTGTAATTGGATGATAACATCAAAGACTTTATACTAACATTATATAAATAATTAGAAATTAAATTTTTAAAAATGCATGTACACCTAATTAATCTTAAAATATTATTCTTCAGTATTTTAAGTATTCAAACTTTCAGTCAAAATCACACCCAATAACAATAATAATAATAATAATATTATAAGTTATTTACCTTCCTAAAATATGTTTCTAACCATGGCTATCATTAATATAGACATTGAATCTAGTCAATCTACAAAGCAAAAAAGTAAAAGAGAAGAAAAAAAAAAACCATTACAAAAGTCAATATATACATCTCAGAAACAATATTTTGTTCTCACGAAACAAATCAGAAAGTTTGTCCATAGAGCTTCACTCATTGTCTTCATTATCAATCCCCCTATCACATAACTAGCCATGGCAGTGAGCTCTGACTGCTTCTGTTTGTTACCAATCGAAGTGGTTTTAACCATCCTTTCACTCCTTCCCTTCAAGGAAGTTGTGAGAACTTGTGTACTCTCCAAGGACTGGTTGGACATATGCAAGTCCACTCCAAACATAGAGTTCAATGAACTCTTTTTCGTGAAACCCGATCAATCAAATGAAACAAGAGAAGCCCAGAGAAGGGCTTTTCTTGAGTTCATAAAATCTTGGATTGAAAACCACAAAGGAGCTACTATAGACAAGTTCTCTTTAAGTTTATCAATGCCTGCAAATGTTGGCGAGATCATTAATGAATCCGTTGCTTTTGCTACACAACGTGGGGTGAAAGAGTTGGATCTTGACTTTGTTGATAGGAGTAAGAATGAGAATGGTGATTGTTCATACGATAGTGACGAGGCATTGTTTGAATTACCATCACGGGTTTATGAGCACATAAGCCTTGAGTCTTTAAAGTTGTATTCATGCAGTTTTATTGAGACTAAAGTGCTTAACTTTCATGCACTCAAAGAAGTTTCTTTGGGTTGGATGGAAGTGAGGCTTACTGCTATCAAAGCTTTTCTTTTCAACTGTAAAAAGCTTGAGTGTTTGAGTTTTACAAGGTGTTGGAACTCAGATAAGTTTGACCTAGGTGAAGAAGAACACATGGGTCTAACAAAGCTCTTCCTGGACAAGTGCAATTTTGATTTTGATTATTTCAGAGTGAAAGCACCAAATCTTAAAATTTTCAAGTATTGCGGGTGGATAAACTTTGCCGTCGTAGAAATTGATTCACTCGCAATGGAAGAGGTAGATCTTGACTTCTCTCTAGAATCATCATTTGAAGAATTTGGTCATCCTATCTACAATCTGGTGAAAGATGTTTGTACTGCTAGAGTGCTGACAGTATGTAGTTTTGTGCTTCAGGTATCAATTCGTCATCACCTTTTCTCTCAGAATTAATTTGACAATTGTTATGGTATATTAGTACTAGTTTTATAACTGTCTATAAGGGTATAACAACCCTTAGTCCATGATAACATATATTCACTCTTTTGACTTGCTCCAGTTCTGATAATTTGGATGAACTGAAATATGGATTAATTAAAGAATCTTGTCTAAATTAAATTGTTTTAATTAACGTATTGTGTGTGATATTTTCAGGTAATTCCTACTGGTCCTGAACAGCTACGTATGGAAGTTGACATGGATGCACGACATTTGATAATGAAGACGGCCTTGGATGACGATGAGTTTATTGGAATCTCATTCTTCCTTAACAGTTGTCCCCTCTTAGAGCGTCTCACCATTGAAATAGGTCCAAAAAGTGAGCTGTCTGTGAGTATCGATTACGTAAATTGAATTTGTTTTTCCTATATACATGTGTGTGTGTTGAGTTTTGGATTTTCTTTTAATTAAAACATCTTTGTGGTTATTTTCTATTAACAGAAAAGGAGGCTAATTTTTGTTGTAGGATTATGAACCAGCGTTTGAATTTACCAGCTTACTTTTCTGGATTGAATATTTGAATGTTTGCGAATGCTTGATTTCAAGTCTTGAAGTGGTGGAGATTAATGGCTTTAGAGGAACTCTGAATGAATATCGCTTCCTCGAGTATTTGATCTTTAGTGGGTATGTCTTGAAAAAGATTATCATAAACATGTTGAAGGATGATTCTGGTAGGACTGTGGAGTATTATTGCCGTCATATGGCAGAACTTCTGTTGACATGTCCATGCACTTCAAGAAACTTAGAGATATCAATCTTTTGATAAATAGTTTTGAGAGAGTTGTATCAAATATCAATAATGTCTTGAAGAAGTACTCTATCATTAATAATATTTTATAGAACCTTCAACTTTTTATTCACAAAAAAATACTTGCCATATGTCATATGTTTTAGTTCTAATCCCGGTCTTTGTTTTTATGCATTTTTAGTTTGCAAACGTCACTTACTTATACAAGACATTTGTCTATATATTATATAAACGTATTTCTTTTTTTTTTTTTTTAGATTTCGCAGATTTCATTAAATACATATGTTACTTGTTATTTAAAAAATTTAATTTACAATAGCTTTTAATTGACGCGTGTTTCAGCTTAAGATTTTTCATTCTTACTTAAGGCTAAAATTTAGTATTTATATGCATTTTAATATCAAGCGTGAATATATTCATACATAAAATCTAAAGGCTCAAGTGGTACTTCCCATCTATGACTTAATTTTTTTTATAAAATTTAAATAATAATAAAAACTTTAGAATATAATTAGTATGCTACTAATATATCAAGTTTTAGACATTTTTAGGCTTAATTTTATTTTTGGAGTATATCGTAATTTAGTGATTTTGGACTCTCAAGGTCCAATACGTGAATTGAATCATTCAAATATCATAATTAATTATTTTGCCATATTTTTTAACTATTTAATCATTCTTTATTATGTAACATTAGATAAAAACATATTATTGATGTGACAATTGACATGTTATAAAAAAGACACATTGACATACAATAATTACAGTTTTAATTTCTCGATTATTTATGAGAGTTTAAAAATATAATTTAGTCACCCCAGTCATACACAAAAGTTATTGATTGAATTTATATTTCATAATATTTCTTGAATTTTTAATTTGTGGTTAAGTATCAAAGTTCTAAATTGTAATTATATATTTATTAAATATTATTTTTCAAATAATCTTAAATTCTTAAATTTTATTTAAATAAGTTGTCTTATAATTTGTCTTAGGATACTCTTAAGCATTTGTCTTATAATTTTTTTTATCTATTTATTAACTTTTTGTTCTTATTTTATATGTGTAAAAAAATAAAATGACATTTATTTTGAAATGGAGAGAGGAATTTGTATTTGGATGACAATTTTTACACAACCAATTAATATTTATTAGTTTCTCTTAAAATAGTTCATGCATGTAAAACTAATTAATTATCTTAAAATGTTAATTATCCTACACTAGTTTACATTTATTAGTTTCTCTTTCTTCTTTTATTTGCTCTCACACTCTCTCTTTCTTCAATTAATACACAAAAAAATAAAGACATATTTTATATAAAAACTGATCATTCAAATAAGGAAACATAAAAAAAAAATGTTAAAGTAGGCTGAATTCAGTGAATTCATTAAAATATTGAAATACAAACAACAAATGTAAAGTAATTGATTGCAAATATATATTTATATGTTTCTTAAAATTTATTTCTAACCATGGAAACCATTGACCGTAAACAAAAAACCATGGAAACCATTGTGGGACTTGAGGAAATTAATTAATAGATATATACAATCTACAAAAAAGAAAAGCACAAATGAAGAAAAAAATCCCATATTAAAATTTTAAGCATTTTCACCAAAGGTTGCACCCATTGCCTTCATTTTTTCTTATACATGCATATTTCAATCCCACTGAAATATTTGAAGAAATTTCAGAAACCTAGCTAATAGTCCTCTCCTCCACAACTTAACTATCAATCACCATATCATATAGCTAGAGTCATGGCAAGCTCTGACCGCATCAGTTCATTGCCAATCCAATTGCTTATGACCATTGTTTCACTCCTTCCCTTCAAGGAATCTATGAGAGCTTCTATCATATCCAGCAAATGGTTGAAAGCATGCAAGTTGACAAAAAACATAAAGTTCAATGAACTCTTTTTTGTTCAACCAGATCAGCCTGCTTAAACAAGAGAAATCCTGAGAAGGGATTTGGTTGAATTCATTCACTTTTGGATTGACAACTACAAAGGAACTGTGATGGAGAAATTCTCTTTAAGGTTTTCAATGCCTGGAAATCATGATTCTGATATCATTGATCAATGCGTTAGTTTTGCCACAGAACATGGGATGAAGGAGTTGGAACTTGACTTTGCTGATCCAAACTAGAATGAAAATAATATTTATTATGGTGATTATGATGAGGCGCTGTTTGAATTGCCAGAACAGGTTTATCAGCACGGTAGCCTTTAGTCTTTGAAGCAATATTCATGTAGTTTTGTTGAGACTGAAGTGCTTAACAACTTTCATGAACTAAAAGAAGTTTCTTTGGGTTGGATTGAAGTGAGACTCAGTGCTATCAAGGCTTTGCTTTCCAACTATAACATGTTGGAGAGTTTGAGTTTTAAAAGGTGTTGGAACTTAGAGAAGTTTGACCTAGGCGAGGAACAACACACAGGTCTTAGAAAGCTTGTCTTGGATAAGTGTCGCTTGAATTTGATGTTTCCAAAGTGAATGCACCAAATCTAAAAAATTTCTAGTACTGTGGGTTAATTAATGAACTTTTTCATCACGGAAATTTATTCTCCCGTAATGGAAGAGGAAAATCTTAATTTCTCTCTAGAATATGGATTCGAAGGACTTGGACATCCTCTTTATAATACGGTGGGAAATGAAATCTATTTACTGCAAGAGTTTTGACTGTATGCAGTTTTGTGCTTCAGGTATACATTCTTCCTCACCTCACCTTTTCTCTCTTGAAATTAATTTCTTAATTATATTGTACATTGTCGTATATTATGATATAGTTTTAAAAAAATAACGTTAGACTCCAACTCTTTTGATCAATTGCTAGCTCCATTTCTTTTTTCATTGAATTGAAACTAATTTTTTACCCATGTGATACACAGATAAAGTTTTGTTGTGTAATTATATGATAATTTTATATTTTAATTTTTATTGAATTATTTGTTTTGAGATATAATAAGTAAAACATTAAAAAAATTAATTTAATAAAAATAAGATAACATATATGTGTTAATGTAAAAAATTAATGTTATTATTACAGACAGCCGTAAATTTCTAAAACACATATCTAATCCTTCACGCGGCTTAAACATATGATAAAAAAAGATAAAAAAAAAAAGAGTATTATATTACAAATATACATGTAATTAAAAATGTTTGTTAGTATGTAATTCTTTACTTGAATTATTCCTCCAATAAAAATCATCATTGGTCCTAAAAAAAATAAAAACCATCAACCCTAGTAAATCAATGATACTAATACTTTTCAAATCGAGTGAGATTGTAGAATAAGAAATAGAAATATTATTGTATGAAATTATTTGAAAAAAATGATGAAAACATAGATGAAATCAATAATAAAAAAAACACAAATGGTTGTATATGGAACGTGAGTTAAACTCATTTACAAAACACACACCAAACATAACCATACTCATCTAAATTGTAAGTAATATAACATTTTTTACAAACACAATTAAAATAGGAGAAAAAAAGAAGAAAATAACAGAAAATAAAACAAATAAGGAAATCTTTTAAAATCAAAATTTATCAGAAATTTATTACTTGTACCTAATATTATATTAAGGTTTAATATTTTATTAAGGTTTAAACAGAGTGTTAATGCAAGAGAAAGATGGAGGTTTAAACTGAGTGTCAAAATGATATGTTTATTGTGTCGATTAACCTTTTTTTTTATGTGATAAAGGTTATTTCTACCGGGCTTGAACTGCTAGGTTTTCAAAGTGACGACATGCTTGTGCAACATTTGATCATGAAGACGTACGGCTTTGCACAAGAACAAGTTCTTGGGAATCACATTCTTCCTCAAAAGTTGCCCAATGTTCCGAAAAAGATCCGTTTGTGAGTATCAATCACATACATTGAATTTGTTTCTCCTTTATATATACTATTAGGTTTTGAATTTGCTTTGCCTATATGTGTGGTTTTTTCTTTTGGAAAAAAAAAGGCTGGTAATTTTTGGTTGCATATATTGTACGTAGGATTATGAAGCCCCGTTTGTGTTTAATCGCACGCGATTCTGGAGTGACAACGTGTGAGTGAGTTTATGAAAGCTCCTGGGTTTAAGTCTGGAAGTGGTGGTGATTAATGGGTTCAGTGGAACTGAGAATCAACTTCTTGTGCTCATGTATTTCATTGCTAATGGAGATATGTTGAAAAGTATCAGTAAAAAACATGCTGAAGGATGATTTTGGTAGGACCATGGAACCTCAATTCTGTGAAAACACAGAATTTTTGTTGACAGTTCCAAGGGTTGCAAGAAACTTAGAGATATCAATCCATTAATAAATTAATAATACATTTGAGAGTATTGTGAATATGCGACTGGGTGGTGCTACAGTAAATGTTAGTGTTTAAATTTTACAACAAAGTTGATATAATGTTATAACATCTCTTTATTTTATCTTATCATTCATTTTTTGGATTTCGTAACTTTAATTACACGAGGGTATTGAGTTTGGTGGTTATTTGAAAATATGCAATTTCTTTTCTTAGGAATTGTCTATTGGGTTCGTATTGAATACTGGAGGAAGGCTAACTAAATGTGCTTTTGATTAATATATTTGCTTTGCACACTTCTTTTTCTTTTTAAAGATGAAAATAAATATAAAATAAATAAAAATTTTAAGTTCTTAAAAAAAATAGTATAAACAAGTTGAAGGATGGTTCTTGGAGGATAATGGAATCTGATTCCCAAGAAAACGCAACAGGTTTATTGACGGTTCCAGGGGCTTCAAGAAATTTGGAGATATCAATCTTTTAATAAATAATATTTGAGTAATAAATGATGTAATAAAAAAATTCTATAACAGATTCTAAAAATTAAGAAAAAAAAAAGAGAAGAATGAATAATATGAGATGAAATACATTTACGAATGAATTGTTGCATAAATAGCGCATAATCTTTGTTTTATTTTATTATGCTTAATTACTTGCTAACATGGCCTCTGTTTTCAGTCCAAAAAAAAAAATGACGGGCTCTGTTTTGTTGTTGTGTACATAGGAATTTAGTTTTCGGAATGGAAAAATGGGTAATATATAGATAAAAACTAAAAGTAGAAAAAAGGTATATAATTAAAATGAGGAGGTGTATTAAACAATTGCCTTAAGAAAGGCATCTAGGGTTTTTTCTTCACGAAAGGCATCTAGTTTTGAAACATTGGGCCGACGGCCCAAGACATTGGATTGTTGTTTTCTTTCTTCTTCTTTTTTTAATAAAGAAAATGACATTGTCAAATATGCAAAATGCTCAAACAAAACATAGTAGTTTGCCATAAAGATGACAAAAAGGAGCAAAGCTTATGTCGTTCTCTCTCACACACGCATCTTCCTATGTATTAAGATAATGCTACGATCATTTAAGCAAACACAACACCTCTTTATTGGTGATATTGTTTCTTTAATATATTTTTACAATATTTTTTATCATTCACTTTTTTTTATTTTACAATATTTTTTAACATTTATTCTCTCTTTTTTAACTTCTCTTCATCCCACAAGTGCTTGCTTAATTTCGTGTTGACTTCCACATAATTAGGCGTGGATGCCCATTATGAGTGAATATATTTAATAATTCTATTTTTATCCCATAAAAATATAACTATTTCTCTCTTAATACAAAATGAATGTAGAAAATTAGAAAGCATAAAACAGAGAGAATTTTACTATTTTACCTTGTTTAATTTTTGTATCACTCTTATTACTTACACCAGACACACAATGACACAAAACATGTCAAATTTTAAAAAATAAAAGCGTCTCAAACAAGAGAGACAGAGATTGAAACTTGTGAGGATAAATATTTTACTTTAAATGAAAAAATTATATATTAAATCTTTTTATCATTCTCACACATAAACTACAATTTCTAATAAATCTTGAACAATGATAAAAAGAAAATGTGTTAGAGAGTATATTTATAGCATTAGATTAGATGAATAAAAAAATATATCATACGAAAATTATATAGAAATAGAATTTCTCCTTTATCAGGGCAACATAGAAAATTATCAAGACCCCTGTGGGCTTTGACCTCAGCCACAACAGGGGTAAGCTTACCAGCGACAGAAAAACCGAGTCACAACGTCTCAGGTTCTCACTCTCTAAAGATGTATAGTCAAAATGGCCTATTGAGACATGGAAATTAGGTACCTAGGTGGTGAATGGTGATAGATCCCAGCCAATATGAAAAAGTTGACTTGTTTTCTTTCTTTGTCATTCTATTTTTTATTCTCTATCTTTTGTCCTTCTATATACATACGAATCAGTGTAAAGAACAATTTAGAAGTCAATTATGGGTTCTCCAACTCTCAAATTTCGTTCCACTGTCCATGGTAAGTTAAAGAGCTTGGCCATGATAAACTTGAAAATTTTGTTGACATTTATGTTGTGGGTTGCACTTGAAAAGAAAAGGGTTGCCTTCATCGCCCTTGCATATGCCCTTGCCTGTATTTATGCGCCGTACCAAGTTAATTAAATTTTGAAAAGCCAAGTAATGTGATAATTAAAAAAAAAAAGTAGTACTATTAACTTTATTTAAAGTTATAACCGTGAATTTCTGCCAAAAAAAGAAAGTAGTGAGACCTGTGAACACATCACTGATTCGACTTTAATCAACATGTAGGCCCCAAAGTTAATGCTAAACGCGGAAACATAGAACTTTCATAAATGACACACGCTGAGGTTCCAAATAAGACTCCTATTTATTAGAAGAATTATTCTTTGTTCCCGAGTCAATCAAGGATGAGTCAATAGGTGAAAATGACCAAGACAAGTAAAGCAGCCCCATGCATGTACTATGCTTACGATAAATTTAAGTTACCAAACCTAATTTGCAGCAATAATTAATATTCAGTTACCTGTGTTACAATTGTCCATTGCACATCTGGGGGAAGTCTAACAAAATCATCAAACTTGGTCCCTATTAGAATTGGAATTGCAGTCTGCAAATTGAACAAAATGTCATCAGAAATTTCACAAAAAAATATGTCAAAATCTTCAAAATATTGATATTATCAGCCTAAAACAGGATACTTGGTTATATTAACAAGCCATGATTTTGATACCTTGAACAAATAGCATAAGAAAACAAGTAAATAATCAGTTCCTTTCTCTGTCTAATGTTAATGAGAAATTAATGTCACTTTCCTGTCATAATAGTCAGTAAAGTCTCATTATTATCATAATGTGGTTACTCAATCCATTTGCACTACCACTTCAAAATTTCTCTCGTTTATTTTCATCAAAAGAGTTTCCGTGCCAAAAGCCTTTGGAAACTACACCATAATTTAAACATTATCATCATAATGTGGTTACTCAATCCATTTGCACTACCACTTCAAAATTTCTCTCGTTTATTTTCATCAAAAGAGTTTCCGTGCCAAAAGCCTTTGGAAACTACACCATAATTTAAACAGTGGCGTCACTTTGTGAAATAAAATCAATTCAAGTAATAGTACTATATAAGCCCTGCAAAATTAATTTTTATGGTACCTGATTCCACTTTCTTGCTTCACTATACCATCCAACAACACTGCACGAACATAACAAAGTACAAAAAAAAAGCAAATCATCGTTAACGTTTCCAAGAACCCTCCACCGAACTCATGACACACAGATAATAATATGTCTCAGCTACCTATTTAGTGTACAACGACTGGTGAGATCGAACATAATCAAAATCGCAACCGAATCTTTACAAGCCATGGGAATTTGATCCAGGGACCTTTTATCACCTACACACGCCACATAATATAATACTTTACCATCAATAAAATCATAAAAAACAAACCCAGAAAACTAATAAGAATAAAAACAAAAAAGCAAATGTAAAAGTACACAGAAAATTGTAAGAAAGGTAAGGTTTAAGCAAAGCACCTGCAACATCCCATATTCTAAATGAAATACGAGCTCCTTGAACAGACAAAGTTTTGTCCATTAGATTCAATCCTTCCATCTGTAAGCTCCTCTTTTCTTGCTCATTCCCCACATACTTGATCTGAAAATAGGAATTCACATAACCCAAGCTAGTTAGACCCTTTAAAATAAAAGATACTACACTCGACCAATATGAAGGAGAATCTAATCACAAACTTCCATAGTAAATTTGTTAATTTTCATGATAAATAAGCTTGAGAATTTTATAATAATAAAAAAAGAGTGCTGAGGGTATCCTCGTTGAGAGTCAGATATTAATCTCTGGAGACAAATATTCTCTTATATGCGTAGACCTGAAATCGAAGCCTAACTGCAAGCTTAAGATTTCTATTTATTTGCTAACCATGTAGATAATAATGTAAAAGTTTTAAAATTTCTAGTACAACCTTTGTTAAATTTTAAAAAAAATGGTAAAGTTAGAAACATGCTGACCACAAAAGTAGTTTTTCCAATATGGCAATCACCCAACAAGCTGATCTTGAGGTTCACCAAATCGGAATCGGAGTCATAGCCGCCAGTGGTGGTTGTAGCGGAAAAGAAGACGTCGTCAGCGTAGGACGGCGGCGAAGAAGAGGGGTCCCGGACGGGTAGTTTCCGGTACTGAGATGGCCTTCCGGCGACGGAGCAAACAAGAAGTCTGTTCCAAATGAAGCGGAAAAAGTGTCCAACGAAAGATACCCTTTTGAGGACACCCCACCGGACGTCGACCTTAACGATTTTCTGGCACAGCTGCGACATCTTCCTAGTGGTGTCGTGAATGATCTTCTTCGCCATCGAGCATGGTTTCTTTTCTCTTGCAGAATACTTTCATATAATCTTCTTCTTTGTTGTTGCGGTGTGTTTGTTCTATTAGTTTGGTTTCTCGGTCCCACCGTTTAATATAGGGGACAGTTGACCGGTATTTTTCATTTCGGTTTCCCAAACTCTGCGTAGGGATGGGTACTTTGGTAAATTTGCATTACCACCTTGGGGTGATAAGAGCAAATTGCAACACAACACAGAACATGTTTGAAAATTGGTTAAGAAAATTAAGTTTGAGAAAAAATAATTTTTTCATCGGATTAAGACACTTGTTTTTGTGTTTATTTTGTTTGCATCGGTTTGATTTCTTGGCGGCACCAATTCTTAGAAAATATGTGAAAGAAAGCTTTGAAATCAACGTACGTTTGGGGTGAAGAAACGGAAAATCAAAACACTATTAACCAATCATAACATGTTGTATTATTTATACAAAGATTTTATATTTATATAAAAAGTAAGAAAAAAGTATTTCATTAACACTCTTACATGTCAAAAGGTTCATGGCTGTATAAGAAATGGAACAAGAATGTTATGGGGTGTGGTATGAGAGAAGTATATGTATCTTTGTCAATTGTGATTTGTCATGATGCATTCGGCATCTTATGGGGTGTGGTGTTAGGGATAGGATAGGAATTGAAAAACCGAGTGCGATGAGGAGTTATCTGATGTGGAGAGGGCGCATGATGTGACCACTTGGCGTAATTTCTGTGCTTTAAAATAATAACATTCATGACTGAAAAAGTAGGAAATCATTTTATTTTGATATTTCTTTCTGATTATTATTAGCATTTTAGTATTAGTTTGAAATTGAATTGAAGACATGATGAGAATGATTACATGTATTAAAGGATTGAACCGTTTAGTGAATGGTGACTTCTTCTCAAAACAAGAAATAATAAAGATACTGCTCTTTTTAAGAGTTTCTAAATCAGAGGTCCATACTTATCATTCTAATCATATTTATCATTTTTAAAGAAAAATATATAAAATATAATTATATCTATAGTTTGAATTGAAATATTTTATAAGCTAAATATATTTGTTGAATATAAAGAATATTCCACCCCATTAGTATTTAATACATGTATTAATTTTAAAAAAACACAATATTCTAATTATTTGATTTGATATTAAAAGTATAAGTTAAAAATGTACCCAGAAAATTATGAATTAAAAAACAATTAATTTGAAAGAGTATTGATTTTTTTTTATAAAAGCATTATATATCATATATTTGAAAGTTTAATTTTATATTTTAGTATGAAATTATGAAAATATATACTGTTATTTAATAATAATAGTAAACTTAAAGATGCCTAATATTTAATAAACTATCTACTAAAATAAGTAAACATTTAATATTTAGCATGTTAAACACGCCTAATATTTAATAAAATACTATTAACCAAAATAAGCAAACATTTATTATTAGCATGTTAATAAAAACACACAAATATTTAGCATGTTAGACACGTCTAATATATTTGAAGTTAAACGCGCTTTTGAATTAGTTTTGCTAAAGTCAATTACAAATGATAATTGAGAAATTAATAAAAATAAAATAAAATGCTTAGATGAGTTGATTTCTAACTAATTTAAAAAGTGAATAATAGACCAGTTGATTAGATTGTAGATGTCTAGTATTTTAACTAATTTTCACATTAGGAAATGCAGTGGAGGCACAGATTACAGAATATAGTGGAAGTGGGTACAGTACACCATCAATTTGTTGGTCTGAATGCTGCTCTGATTGGTGGATCTGAATCTACTGATCACTCACACCATAAAAGTGAAAACTATTTGATAAAGGAAAAGCCTGCAACCTTCCTATCTTTTCCCTCACACCAAAATGTATCATTCAAATTTTAAATATAAAATAAAATAACGAACTACACATCAGATGTCGACATACTATGGGTGCCATGATTCTCTTTTAAAATATTACTTGCAGCTAATATTCACTCAAATTTATATTTTATAGATTTTTAGATAGCATCACTTAATTACACTCTGTTTTCTTTAAGAAATTAATTACACTCTGTTTGCGAAGTAAGAAATGGTGCAAGTTCCTGTAAAAAAGAAAAAGAAACGGAGTAAATAAAAATAGGATAGATTTTTTTATATTGTTTTGTCTAAGAGAAATACCAAGAAAATTGAAAACAAAAATATTATCAGATTTTTTAATTGAATAGAAAGAGAAGAAAAAGGAATACAAAAAAGAAAGCAAAGAGAAAAATTAGATTAAATATAAAAATACTATTTTATTCTTATATACAAATTCTCACATGTGAATATTAAATAGTTGTAGATCCAATTTGCAAGACATAATGGGTTGCATAATTAGCTCGGAATACAATACATTACAAGTTTTAGTGTGCATATAATGACTATAGCAGCACAAATAATAGATTATAGAGGCAATGGGACATACATAAATATTATCGGGATTATTGTAAATAAGAAGATTCTGCTGACTTCGTTTTTTCGCTATTTAATCACTGGTTTGGATATTTTTTTTTTCCTTATTATTTCATGTCAACCAAAAAATCTTATCTTTTAACTTTCACTCTATTTCTATTCACTTCTCAGTTTTGTACTCATTTCACTCTTAACAAAACGAGTGTTAGTTAGCAACCGTGATTTTTGCCTTCATAGATTTCTGTCTTTTGGTTATACTAAGGAGAAATATGAATAATAAAATAAAATAATGTAAAAAAGAAAAACAAAACATTAAAATGCCACTCTAGTTCAACGAGAGGAGAATTGAAACTGCCACGTGTAAGTTTTTGCACTTTATTTAAATTGGAAATTTATTTTCAGTATTTGAATGCGTCTTTGGTATCGGTTCTAGGAAGTTTACATTGATTTGATTTCGGCAACTAGATAGCAAACCTTGGTACGAGATAAGTTTGTGGAAACCAATTTCACTTTCTCCTCACGTTTTTCCTGAAAGATAATGAACACCGCATCAGATCTAAAACCTATTTAATTTATTGTGGAATCTTGGTAATTCCAAATGTTGCCCTAAATGAACCTATATCCATGACTGACCTTGCATACACTTTAATTAGGGATGCTACGTACCCTTTTTTAAGGTGGTCCATCTATAAAAGTCTAGACTCCATAGCAAGGTATCTAGCTAAAGTTTTATTGATTAATTAAACCCACCAACCTATCTATCTGTAATATATTTTATATGTTTTTTTAATAAGATTTTATTTTGTTAGTTACATAGATCATGGGGTTTGGATAATGTAATGAAATGAACGAAAAGGTTCTCACCAAACTGATATTAGTATATATGTAACCACTGCTAATTTTTTATTAACTAATCCACTAACTTACACGTAACTACGAACATTATCGTTGATAATTAAGTATGCTAATGGTTTACTAAATTGAAATCGGGATCAACTAACTACAATTAGGTTTACTATAGTTTGCGTTGGATGTTGATGCCTAGAATACCAACACACGTGTTGACAAACAGAAAGAAAGTGAAAAACACACGACTTGGAATTATGCTTAATTTCAAGACGTGTAATCGGTGTAATTGAGAGATGGGTTCCTTTGAAAATTGATTTTTGTGTTTATTTGATCGTGGAAGTTTGGTAAAGTTTCGAAGTGGGTTTTGCAAAGTTGGGATGCTTGTCTTCGTAGCTAAAATTCAGTAATGCGTGTAGTGCGTGAAATACTTTCGGTGGGTTTGCATATCATCTTTATATAAATTGGAAATCTTGCACAGTCCACACTTCATTTGTAGAGAAGAATATCAAAAGACACACTTAATAAAATGTTTTTTTTTTAATATAAGCACTCAAATAATCAACTAAAGAACCACAATAATGTAATTTATTTAATTTTCAAACAATTGTTTTTCTTTCCAAATTAAGCTTGTTTTTAAATAGTTTTTTTTATAAAAAAAAAAGCAAATATATATTAATAGAAGCACCAGAGATGCCAAAATCCTGAGTACAATGTGCTCGCATGCTAACAAGAAATAATAAAAGAAATAATAAGTATTGGTTGTTTCTACATTTATTTTATTTTTTAATAAAATACAGTAGGCTAAAGACCAGCATGTGCATGTCAAGACTTTATTTCTTATACAATCTCCTGAAAGGATATCTCCTCTACTTATTCAATATAATTTATTATATCTTGTAATAGACATGTTTCACAATTATCATGGAAGAAAAGAAAAACTCAACTTTCTTTTAATGACAAATAAACTCGATTGAGTGTCAATATCTGAAAAACTATCGTCCCCAAAGGGATTTTTGTGCTTGAAAGTTTAAAAGAGACTTTTTCTTCCATTAGTAGTCCACAATATGTTTTGAGAAAAAATCTTAATAAGTAGGTTTTTATCTAATTTGGTAACTAGTTATGTTTAACAAAAATAGTTGATAAATTAATTGAAAGTTATAAAATATATGCTTTTAGGTTGAATTTAATTTGATCTCTTATTATTTTCTATTTACAGATCAAATATTTTATTAAAAACTAAAAATAAATTGAATTAATAGTATAGAAAATAAAATAAGTAATATAGCATCAAAGGAGGCTATATATGATAATTTTTTTATTAAAATATTAATGATAAAAATGAAAGAATTTTTTTAAATTATATTTTTTTTTGTGGAATAAAGGGGCTAAAACTCCATGTTAAATTATATGCTACAAGTTACGCTATTTTAAGTAGAAAACGAAAAATAAAACGTTAGAAGTAAATGAGATTAATTTATTTATCAAACAATTACTTTAGCCAAATAAATTCATAAAGTAATTAAATAAGTTACTAGATAACTAAAATAGTTTACCAAACTCACTGAGTGATATTTGGTAGTTAATGAAAGCTTAAATAAGATTAATGTGGAAAGGGAATAATATACTTTATCGAATTCATGCATGAGAGTAACTTTATGGAGAATAGAACCTAAGAACAAAACTTTAGGGAAAACGGAATAAAGCAAAACCTCATTATTTATTTATTTAATTTAAAGGTTGTCTATAACCTAATTAAAATGACAAAATCTTACCAATTTTTCCCAGAACTTTTCAATTCATTCACATGTTTTCTCTAAATTTGGCGTTAGCCATTAATTCTCCCACTAGTTTTTGGCTTTGGTCTCGTCACCACCAATAAATAAAAACGGTTTGAGATTCCTGCCTATTATTTCAATATAAACCCAAAATGAACAACGCAATTAGGAATTGAAAAAAAAAAAAACACTTCTCTTAGATAGAATTCAATCACTAATCCTAATATCATGTACAAGCCTGGCGTACATACAAACATGAGCAAACACATGACACAAATAAACCTACGTTTTTATTATTGTTAATTTGTTATGAATCAAGAAAAATCTTAAACAAAATTGTTCTCATATTTTAACTAGCTGAGAAAATGCTTTCTGACTTCTTTTCTAATTTAAATAAATAAAAAGATGTTAGTTGTTCATCACTCCTTACACACATTTACTAATGTGTAAATATTAAGGTTTTATTTGGATAAACTTATTTATAAGTACTTATAAGAAGAAAAAGATAAAGTAAATTTTTGCACTTAATTTATAGAAGTTTTTTTTTTCATTTAATTTCTATAAAAGTTATGGTGCATAAGTTGATCTTAGATTATAGAGAAATTGAATGTATTTTACCTTTTTATTACACTCTTTCTAACAGAATTTTTTATTATTAGTTGAAATTGGTAGGAATCACAAAATTGCTTCGGTTTCACTTTATTTAAAGAAATTTTTTAATTAATCAATAAAAATATGTATGAGAAAAAGTGTGTTAGATAATATGGTTTCATGTTTATTATTATTTGATGGTCAGAAGAAAGGTGTTAGGATCAATTGATAGTTCATCAACTGTTAGTTAGCTTTAAGCCTTCAACTGAATAATATAGTTAGTTAAAGTGGTTGTACAGATAGCTCACAAATTGGGCCTTGAACATAAAATCCAAAAATGTGATCCGTGAGACAGGCCCAGTTTGATTCATGGGACCTTGGACGATGATGTTTCAAGAGGATCTTTTTGTCATAGAAACCAAGCAGAGTAGAAAGTTGAGAATGGGCAACTGTAGTAGACAAGTGAAAAGGCAAAGACATGGTAGAGGTTCTTCTACGAGCATCACCTCCTCCACCTCACTCTTCTTATCTGAGGTAACAAATCTAATTCTTTTCTCTCCTTTTTCATCTTTAGCAATAATTATTGTTGAAATTTTGTTGCTTCACTTATGTTTATGTCCCTTTATTTGTTTTTCCATTCTGGAACACTCCCTTAGATTTTTCTTTTAATATTTACTCATAATTTCAAGCCTTTTAACAATGACTTTTTTCCCATTTTTCTTGCAGACTTTTTTTTTTTTTTGCTTCTTCATTCAATTCTCAGTTTTTTTTTTTTTTGGTGTACTTCAATTTTCAGTTTATGTAATGTAGCTTTTCCATATTCATATACATAGCATTCCTGAATGAATTTCCTTTTTAATACTCCCAGAATTTTGTTGTGTAATAACCAACTTTTAGTGAATTAGATTGCAGACTCCTTTTTTTTCCTCATTGTGGTCCTCCTCTTTCATTTGGATTCTAAGTGCATTTTTTGTCTCTTCATTAGTAGATACTGTTAAATATAAACTCTTTTGCTAAAACTTGATACTCGATCTGGGATTGTGTGAATAATATTTTTTGTAATTTATCTTTCTGTTTTTCTTTTGTTCAAATTGGATGGAATTTTGTTTACAGACAATGCAGGACAGTGTCAGGAAGGACATTGGTGAAGTGCTCGTTGGAAGTCCCAAGTAAGGTTCTGACAAAGCATGTCTTATCTGGGCTTGCTGCTTCCTTGATATTTATTTCTCCAGCAAATCAGGTTTGTGTTGTATACCACAATCCAAAAGTTTTACTATTGACATTTCAGTAAATCATGCAACTTCAAGATGTGATATCTCCAATACCCATTAGGAGGACTTACTTAACGTTCTCACAATATTTTTTTTTCCCAAATACATGATAGCAAGGTTTTAAATTGTGGTCACAATTGTAGTTTTGTCATGATCCTTAATGTTGCAGGAAATTGTGGACAAATGCAGCTGATGCGGCCACAATTGCAATCACGATTCAGTCGTAGTGACTCTAAAAACCTTGATGTTGTGGCCGAAATCATGGTCACAAGTCATTTTTTAAAACCTTTCTTGATGGTAGATTGGTAGTGTATAGAGACTTTAGCTATAGTGGTTTGCAATCCTTTTCTATGACTCCATAATTACATGGACATTGGCCAAAACAAAAGTCATTGCTATTAAATATTAATAATTGTAGTTTGCGTTATCTGGTGCCATTACTTTCTTATGTGGATCTCTTTACTCGTACAAATATTTTGTATCACCCTTGAATTTTTCCCATATTGGAGCTCTTACAAAGGCTGGATGTTTTTATGGTTTTGGAAATGCAGCAAATAGAGAATATTATTCATTGATTAAAAATCTAGAAAATAGATGTATATTCTTATGATGAATGAGTTTATCTAATGTGTGCTCATTTATTTCATTAACAGACTATTGCAGCAGATCTATCTCGTGCACCAAATAATATATGCCAACTTGCCAGTGCCAGTGAGAACGCAGTTACTTCACCATTTGAGAATGAAAAAGGTTCAAATCTAATGATGATGAGAGGAATGACAGCCAAGGACTTTGACCCTGTAAGATATTCAGGAAGATGGTTCGAAGTTGCTTCACTTAAACGTGGATTTGCAGGACAAGGCCAAGAAGACTGTCATTGCACTCAGGTAAATGCTAAAATAAATATAGCCGTAAATATACAGGACAACATTTGGTATAGAAAAGAGCCCATTATATTTATGCTCTTCCAACATCTTTCCCTAATTAACTTCATATTCTTTATAATAAATTGTTGAATTTGGAGGCACAGACAGAATCCTAAGGTTGTTCATTTATTAGGCATGTGCGGAAAATTCTACCATTCAGTAGTATAACAGTTAGTACATCTTGGAGATAAGATTTATCATTTACCTTATTTGGCATGGACAAGCTTCTTGATATTGATTTGGGTATACTAATGATATTTCAGGGTGTATATACATTTGATAGGGAAGCACCATCTATCCAAGTTGATACCTTTTGTGTTCATGGAGGCCCTAATGGATTTATAACTGGAATTAGAGGAAGGGTTCAATGTCTTTCAGAAGAAGATTTGGGGAAAACTGAGACACAGCTAGAGAAGCAGGAAATGATCAAAGAAAAATGCTATCTCCGCTTTCCTACACTGCCATTCATTCCCAAGGAACCTTATGATGTGATTGCTACAGATTATGACAATTTTTCTCTTGTTTCAGGAGCTAAGGATCAAAGTTTTATTCAGGTATTTAAGAAACTATAAAATGTAGCTTAAATACTCCTGAATCTTGATCATGTGCTAAGCAAGCATTCTAACTCTGCAGCTATTGAACTTCATTCAAATGTTAAGATAAATAAAAGAAACAATGCTGCATCATAAGATTTATAATTAATAGCTATTAACTAGCATGGAAGTGTATGATTTGTTTTTGCTTATAGTGTTGATTCCCCTGTGATCAATATCACAGATATACTCAAGGACACCTAACCCTGGACCTGAATTTATAGAGAAGTACAAGTCTTACCTTGCAAACTATGGATATGATCCTAGCAAAATTAAAGATACGCCTCAGGATTGTGAAGTAATGTCCAATAGTCAGTTGGCAGCTATGATGTCTATGTCTGGAATGCAGCAGGCACTTACAAACCAATTTCCTGATCTAGGACTCAACGCCCCTATTGAGCTTAATCCTTTCACAAGTGTATTTGACACTTTGAAGAAGCTTCTTGAGCTTTATTTTAAGCAGTAACTGTTATACATGTACTCTTGTAACGAATAGCTAGCTATTCTTGATAGCAGCCTGTGTCTGTGTGTAATATGTAAGTATAAACTACCTGTATCTGGTGAAATCCTGTGTATATGGTGTTTTATTTTTACATGAATGTTTGCTCTGGTTAGTATGCAAATCACTACGGTGTGGCAGGATGTGACAGACTCGATACAAGTTATTAGCATGAAATATGTTAAACATCCCATGATCCCACAAGTTTAACATGAAAGAATTCTGCAATTTAATGATAAAAATTGAAAGCGGAAAGATGCTATATTATGATATTTGACTAAGGTTTTAATCTCCGTGCTTATTATCTAGTGGAATTTTACTAAAAATTAAAATCTGAGTTTAAATCCTTGGCCTGAAAATAAATTTGTTATCTTTTGATCATGATTCTATATTTTGTTCATCACAAAAAAGTTATTTCCTTTATTAAAATTATAAGATTGCTTTATAATCTAAATAAATTGCTGAAAGATATATATACGAGTCTACACGAAATCTTAAATGGCGTGAATTTATTGGAGACAATTTTCACTCTCTCACTTGCCTTCCTGAATTTTTATGCAACGCTTAGATTGTTAAACTTTAAATTTATATGAATTCATACTGCCAGTTTTCGTACTAAATAACACCACTTCTAACTTTTACGTTAATTATCTTAAAAGCTACAACGAGATGATGCAAACGAAGGCATTTTGCTTGGCTTATGACAAGATTTAGAAAGAGGAGATTTTTGTTGCACGACACTTTACGAAGTTGAGAGGAACTTTTTTTAAGTTATTATTGATTTTGATTTATGATGTTTCAATAGAATGAAAGAATATGCTTATAATTTTTTTCTTATTTTTCCAAACTTCCTTAGTAATTATTTTAGTAATTGAATGACTTGACCCAACCTAAATTAAATTTGTTAGGATTACTTAAAATTTAAACCAAACTTGATTAATCATCTAGGCTTTAACTTTCATATTATCTGATTTAACAACCCTATGCCTCACCTATTTATAGTTGTTTTATCTCCTCAACAAAAAGATAGGTATAATTTTGAAGGAACTGGTATATTCTTAAAATGCACACTATATGGATAAATAGTAAGGACCTGGTCCTTTTCGTGAATGAGACACTCCTTAGCTTTGGTTATAAAGATTTTGTTTTTCCACCTTATGAAATGGAATCTATGTCTAAGAAGTGAAACGAACTACCCGTGAGTGTCACCAAAGCAAAGGCCGTGACGATGGTCCAGTAGGATTGGCGGTTTCTGAAGAGTAAGGCACAAGTTCCTCAAACTTGCTCCTTCTCTTTTGGGTAGTAAAGTAGGGTGGCAATAAATTTCTGCACATAAGTAGAATAAAGGGAAGAAATGGATTCCATAACGCAGATAATATTTAAATATACCAAAGGAAGATTCAGATAGCATAAAACTATAGTTACAAATCAACAATTTTTGAGTGAATTAAGATACATATTTTTTTAGATTCTGAATTGGACTCAATAGTGTTTCCATAGCCGGAAAGTTATGAAACTAATCTTTTAAAAGAGTAGAGTAGCATTGAAGGAGTAATTCTTCTAATCACGGATACTTTTCTATTCGCATGATAAAAAAAATCAAATCTCTACCATATACTTAAAGGGTCTAGACTAATAGCCACTTGTGTCACACCTTGTGGGAGGGAATTAAGATACATGAATCATGCATCTTGGTTTCCTAATGGCATGGTTTTTGGCTTATTTCAAAATAACAACTTAACTCATTGATAAATATAGATTTCGTAAATAATGTTACTTCTTTCTCACACTCCTGCAGAACCCCATATGAAACCAAAGATAGAGCCAACCGAAGCAAAATCATCCACAACTCCCTTAACCTGAAACACTCAAATAAATAGTTGCTTTCCTGATTTAGTTAGCTTACTATTCCTTGCCAACTAAAACACCAATTTACTTAAAAAAAGTCAATGGAAGAGATCGTCCTACTTTTACCTTTCACATGAATCCCATCAGATCCACTCTGCAGTGACAAGAGTTCCAAATAACGACCTAGCTAGTAGCATGTACTTAAGAACATGATGAAACTTAAAAAGGTGGCATAGTAGTTAGCACTAGAGTGTTATAACTACAAGCACATGAATGCACTGACTATGTCATCAACCAATTTCCATCTATCTACATAGACCTATGCCATGCATTTCAGTTTCAAATATAGAACATAAGGTGAAGAATTCTTGTGAAACCACATCTTTTGTAACAAAAGAAATGCCTCAGAGTCCCTGCAGTTTCCCCTCTAGAACAAACCCACAAGCCACCCTTAAATCAAAAGATTTTGCTTTCTCCCCAACACCAACCAACAAAAGCATGCTCAAATCCACTACCCTTGACTCAAATGACACAAAAGATAAGGCTGAATTTCCCCCAGTGGAAATAGGAACCCGAGGCACAGTTGCATCACTCATAATGCAAGAAATTCAGTACTTCAGCAGGATTGATTCAAATTCACAAAGGAATAAGTCCCCAACCACAGAGGTGAGTTCATCCATTAGTACAAGTTCTAGAACCACAATTGTATCTACAGTAGTAGAAGAAAGTACAAAGAAAAAGCGAGGAAGCAGCAAGCTTTTACCAAGTATGTGTTCTATGGTGGATGTATCAGACAATGGTAGGCCAAATGGTTCCTCAGCCTTTAGTTACAGGAACCTGAAGTCCGACATGAAAAAATTTCAGATCTAGATTATGCTCTCAGATAGCTTCGAAAAACCAAGCTTCTTGAGACGACTTGCCAAGGGTGTGGCCCAAGCCTTTTCTGCATTCCCACATTTTATGTCCACGATTTCAACAATGTTAGGTATCTTTTTATCATTTTTTCCCCTCTCTGGAGTTCTGACCACTGAACATTTATCAGAACCTAGCATAGGTATTCTCTGTGTATTTCTGCTATTAGTTTTTGTTTTCTGTGGCATGCCATTGCCAGGGACTCTACGGTTTGTATTTTTACTGCTTCCACTGCTACCGGCTTCAACTGATGATTTTCTTTGTTGTAGTCTTTTTTGGGTTGTACTTGTACTGCCACAGGGAACTGAAACAGGAAGTGTTTGAGTTTTACTTCTTGTTGAAGATACCTGCTTCTTTGGTGCAGAAGAGATGTGATCCAATTCCCTTGTCATTAAGGAACTGATTGTTCCAGTGGTACCTAGCTTGATGGATCCTCCTCCCCCTTTTATACCTTCCACACTCTTAGCCATGCTTCTATTAGTAACACCTCCAATTCAAGATCCAAATGTTCCTGTCTTTGAGATGGATGTTCCCAGTAGAATTATTCAATGATCTGTTACAGTTACAAATTACAGTGATTTGAGATGTAAAGTCATAAATTCCTTACAAATTATTTGGTTTGGTTTGTCTTCTATCAGTTCTAGAATTAAGACCAGTTTGGATAAATTTCTCTACAAGTACTAACCGAAAAATAAAATAAGATAAATGAATTGAGCTTCTTTCTTACAATAAAATCAACTTATACACTTTAACTTTTCGAGAAATTAGATGATTTAACTTTCCAAAAAATTAGATGAAAGAGCTTCTATAAAAGTTAAAGGCAAAAATTTAATTTTAATTAATGGAAGGAGCTCAATCCTTTTCCTATAAGTACTTATAGATAAATTTATCCAAACAAAGCCTAACTATAGAAATAAAGAGATGTGTCATATTATGCAAGAGAAAGAGGAATGGGATGGGGAGTTACTAGATTCACTAACAAAAACATAGTTCCATTCCAGCATCAAATCAACAACATCAGAACAGCAATTCTGAAATAATTCAAAAACATTATAGACTGTGCATCATGATTTCAAAACAAAAGAGGTACTCATAATGTACTCTCTCTTTGTATGCCATGAGACAACAACAACCACACTTCATAACTTCAGGATGAGAATGGCAACTATAATAATCTATCATGGAAGCAAGGGGAGAGAAAAAGAACTAGCCCACATAGAAAAAATTCACTACCAAATCACAATGGTTGCGATGAAGCAGAGTCAAATCTAAATCATTAACAGAACCCAGAGAAGGGTAAAAGGAATCCAACTTCACCAAAAGACAAGCTAAATCAAACTCAAGAATCATCAAATTTGAAACTTAAATAAGCATACATACACAAAGAGAGAACCAATGATTTTGTTTGAACAAAAAGGCATTAACTTCCAATTCAATCAAATCGCCTCACTTCAAAGTGTGGCAATCTAATTCTAACAAGTAACAACTCATTACTACACGACACTGCAGAAGAAAGAAACAACATTTTAGATCCACAAAGAGAGGTAAGATCAAATAAAGGGAAAAAAAAGTTGGGTATCGTACACATAGCAAGCTTATGGCTCCACAAGTATGCAAATTGCAGATTTGAAACAGACCCAACAGAGGTAGGGAGCGCTTTTGCAATCTTTTTGTGCTGAAATTCAGTGAAAGTGAAAGTTCAGAGGCAACGAGTTTGAGAAACTGCTTCTGTTCTAGAAAAAAATCATCATATCATATCTAATCCAACAAACTTTGAGGCACAGTCTGTCTCATTTTGTAGCGTGCGCATCCAATGCTGCGTTGATTTGACTCACAAACATCATCGTCGTGGAAAAGTTAACTTTCCCACCAAATACTCACTACTCATTATGGAGAAATCAAATCAAATCATAATCATAATCTCAACATAAAATACTGGGTGGAAATTCCAAATGGAACGCCACTCTCTAGCACTATCTTTCTTTTATTACTTGATTTAATAGACAAACTGCTAAATTAATTTGTTACAATAAGTTAGTAAATGTAGATGGAAGCATTAATGATGTTATATCCTAATTGAAATTGTAATAAAGTTATGTTTGAATAATTTTTTTATAAGTATTTATAAGAGAAGAAAATATAAAGGAAAAATAAATTAATTTTTTTGGTATAAGTTACTATGAAATTATGCATTTTATTTTTATAAAAAAAGAATTCATCTAAAAGTTGTGATATAGTAGTATAAATTGATCTAATTTATAACTTCAATAATTGGTTACTAAAAAATTTATCCAAAACCTAAGTTTCAGATCCCAAGAGAAAAGGGCAAAAAGTCAGAAAATGGGGCTGATGAGTTCACAGCACAGTGGACTATAAAAAGGATCACGTGGTTACAAACCGGCCAAGAATACTTACCTGCCCTCATTCCGAAGTACGCGCTCCACTCTATTCTAGTACTACAATACTATAATGTGTTTTTTATTTACTGTTACAATTTACAATGTTTTTTTACTGAAATATTAATAAAACTTTTATAAATAAAATTTATGTGATAGTAATTTTATTCTATACTAATTTTTAGAATAGAATTATACGTAATTGATTTTTTTTATTATTGAGAGCATATTTATGTTGTCATTATTTCTCTTTAAAGGTATTTATATTGTTTTATAAATATATATTTGTTTCTCATTTTCTACTCAATTAAATATGAGAAGAGAAGTTAATTTTCTTTTCCTTTAACTTTCTATTCTACCAAATAACTGAAAAATCATTATATATTCTATTTTATTTATTTATTTATTTCCACTTTTCTTTAGAAACCAAACATATTGTGTTTCCTTAGGCCACGCCATTTCAAGGTCCAAACCCTACCACATGCCCTATACAACAAGCTCAAGGCTCCCCATTTGGAAATTGCAGCTTTGAAACAGACCCAAAATAATATTTTGCGCTGAAATTAACCGAAAACCAAACTTCTATTTGGAATTTTGGATAAAGGAAATGCATGTAGTGACAAAACTTTTTATATAAAAAAATATTAACTCATGTTTTATCATAAATAACTAAAGCATATAAATTACGAGTTTTTTTTTAAATTATATATTTTTCAGTAATTATGACTTTAAAAAAATTCATTTAAATTATTTATATACATAATTATGCAGTTCAAATATACTTTTGAACTCTCCACACAATTCCTCTCGCAATAAATATACTTAATACAACGTGTCATAAGCTCTTCAAGAACGGCATATCCAACCAGCAATTTTGACACACTCTCCGCGTCTCATTATCGAGTGCACGTCCGCTGCTATGATTTGATTCACATCATTGTGGTAGGTGTGCTAAAATTAGTTTTCCCCACCAAAAATATTCATAATTCAGTAAGAAAACTATTTCTAATCGAGAACACAAAAATAGTGGGTGGAAAACTGGAATGCCTTTAACTAGAATTAACTTTCTTAATCCAATAAATGGCATTTATTTTTAAATTTTTTTATTTAAATTCAATAAAAAATGGGTAGGTGAAAGTTTGTGAAAAATAAAAATGAATGATGAGTAATAATAGAACCCACTTACGATATGTAACATGTAAATAAATAAAAAAAATTCTGGAATGGAAATAAAAGTTTACTCATTCACAAAATAATAAAGCTGAAATAGAAACTTGTGTTCTAAAAACGAGGTAATTTGCAGTACATAGATTTTATATATGATCAATTGACAAACTTTCCATCAAAGAATAACAAGGTAATTTGCTCCTGCCAGGCATGCATAACGGTTAAAGTAGGTCCATGGTCCATTCTTGTACACCATTTTTGCTCTCGTTCATAAGATAATAATTCATTTTTACAGAGTATCATAAATTCATAATTCTGCTTGATATTACTGAAATTTGTCACCGGCTATACTGATCATTTGTGCATGCAAAGTGCTCTATTTGAGCGTCCAATTGTCATTGCATGTTGTTTCTACAAAGTATATGTTTGCAACAGATCAACAGAAATGCAGATACATTCATTTTGTAATAATTTATATACAATATTGATATTGTTTGCATCAACCAAAAACAACAAACCGGTACATGATGCAAGGCATGAAAAACCGGTATACATTCAAAATATAGAAGCAAAAAAACAAAAAACTGCTAACTAGAGAAGTAAAATGCCGAGGCCAGTAGTTTTGGCCTTTTTCTTCCTTCAAAGCAAATCGTGTTATGCTTCGGTATTACCAAAACATATCACTGGAAAATTTCCTAGGATGTCATAAACCTCTATAGAAATCAACAACCTCATATAATGATATTTTAGGCATATAAAGTTCGCATTGAAAATAGAGGCACTAGAGTAGCAGTATCTTTTGATAGCAATCACCAAGGGAACCATCTCCAAACAGTTGTCATGGATTTTCATGTTGTATAAGGGACTACCTATTTCCCAGAGTACCAGTTTTGAGCACACTTGGCATCAACAGAGAGGTCAACTTTAAGAATATTTTTGCCGTTAAAGGGTTTGGACATGCACTCAACAACTATGGACTTCGCAACCTCAGCCGATTCCGTTGGTCCTTCCAATATGACTTCATCATGAACCTGCTTTGACATATCCAAGAATCTTAGCCAAAAAGTAGCAAGTATGGAAAAGATATCTGAACACATTCAGATTTGAAATAACCTCAATATCAGAAAATACTGATTAAAAATAATGGTTGATAGAAATTGTAACTATATATGGTTACTAATATCGTTTAATTGGTTTAGATTAAGGAAAGCGCCTCAAGTTGGCAAAATGAACTACTTGTGTGGTGGAATAATTCACCAATGGAACAAAGTTGTAATGTAACTGCAATTACATTGGTTGATAAAAAGAACTACAGCCAAGATAATGTCATTAATAATCAACAGGAAAAGAAGAAAAAAAAGGACGGACTACATAGGTATCACTTAATTTCTCCAATAATCCATACAAAATGTTTTGAGATGACAGATGCATAAATTATTGAATACATAGTAAGCTTATAGAGTATATTAATCAGCCAAGCTCTCGTTTGCGTATTACTTAATGCTTATTCCCCCAATCCCCCTCCCAACTCAGGGCGAAAGAATGGATAGAATTGATTGTAGATTCAAGAACCTAGAATAATGGCAAGTGAGATCAGGTGTAATTTGCACACACACTACAATTAAAGTGAGCAAGAATTTTTTTTTAAAAAAAGGAAAATATAGGGGGCACTAAATTACCTGTAGAAGTAACTTCCACCCAAGCTCCTTCAACCGTTTATTCTTGGAAATTTGCAACATAGCACACATGGCAACATCAGCTGCACTACCCTGTTGAATTCTACAAATCAGAAACCCAAAAAGAAAGGTATGCATGTGGGAATGGGCCACGTAGTAATGGCATCTCAACAGAAAGCATTGTGCTATTATGAGTCAGAGTGAATCTTCAACATTTCAGACAGCATGATAGGGCTTTAAAGGACAAAGTAATGTGTTTATTTTAAGAAATCATGTAACCACAAGCCATTATCCAATGGTTAAGATTAGCTCATACCACTGCACAAGGGCCTATTTACAAATTTACAATCTCCCCATTCACAGGTAGCATGATGCATGAACAGCAATGAATAGTTTCTAGTAAATGTAATTTCTGTCAATCTCACAATTGAATCATAATTAGTTATAAGTAATGATGGTGTAAACGCTAACTTTAGATAAATCAGACATTATCAGTATATTTAATTAAATAGTAAATAATTTCTTATATTTTCAGAAGTAAATATATTTATATTTATCTTTACATTTACAAACTAATGGAATATATTTACAAATTCTATGGGCATTGTCATAAACCAACAATCCCAAAAGCTATAAGTTGTTAGGTAAAGACACTTGAATGACTTAATATTATATTGCTAACAGGCACAATATATGTAAAGGAAAAATAATTTCACCCAATAATGGATTTCAAGAAAGGAGATTCCAGATAGGGAAAAGTACTAACTAGACTAATACAAGATAACACTATTGTAAGGTTAATACTATCAAACTCTATTATTCACAGCTCTATCTGGACTATCATTTCAATATGAAGTTTGGAATATGATATTTTACAAGTGGGCTTTGAAAATATGATCTTATCATTCATTGTTCTTAAAAGGGAAAAGTTCCAAACTAGACAAGAATCACAAGTTAAATAATTCAGTACATATTTTATTTACTAACTTGAGAGTGTAAAGACAGTTTGATAGATGAGGGAGGGAGACACAGTATTGATTTGTTTATTAGAAAGAGCTAAGGACCTGCACTGGAGTATTAATAGCAGCTCGCTCAATATGACCTTTTTGATAGGTGTTAGCTTGGGCCATCAAAGGGAACCGCCGAGCTCGCCCTAGCAATGTGTAAACACAATGTAACACACGAGCTTCCTTTTTACGCTCCTCTTGCCATTGCAAAACCTCTTTTCTATCATTGTACCAAAGGTCAACTGTTTTCTTAGCTTCTTTCACAGAAACCTGAGAGTGAACAATCAAATAATAAATCATGGGCACTTGTCACCTTTGTAAATCCCTCATAATGAGTAAAAGTTCAGGGTACCTTCCAATCCTTGGAAAGCCCCACAGGAGTCTTCCCATATGCAATTGAGAAGTTAAGCATTTTAGCTTTTCTTCTTTCAGAAGCAAAGGCATCCTGACATGGAAGGGAAACATAAACCAAAATCAAATTATGAAACGGATGGTTATAAGTTATAAATGTAAACTGCTAAAACAGGCTTTTTTTTATATCTTGAGGGAAGGGCATCAAATAACGTTAAACTGCTAAAACAAGCTTATTAATGCTTGGTGTATTTTGATTTACTTCTATTAATATACACAAACATTATTAAACACATTATATATCCAAAAACTAAATGAATACTCATAATTTTGAAGTCCGTCACAAATAAACTGTAATCCTTCTACTACCACAGCAACGCACTATGTTTTCCCCCTCAGCATTCTAATGTGCAGTAGCTGTCCTTTAATACTATTGGAAAGTTCATAAGTTATTTTATTTGTTCTGATTTTTAATAAAGTAAACTTATTGTATTTGCAGTTGATGGATCTGGTTCCAATCAGAACAAGGATTAGTGCTTCCTCATCCACTGCCAGCACTCTGGTGCTCACTGTATTTGACATCATCAGCTACAAGAAATACCAAACTAAAGACACTTTGTCTTACTACTATCAGCAGACAGTTACCTTCAAAAGAGGAACAGGGGGTTTATCTTCACCAGGCTGAGGATGCCACTCCAGAAGCACTTCCTTTTTCTCAACTGCTTCACGAATATGTGGGTACATATTCATTGCAGTCCTTGAATGGAAATCTCCACCAGCTTCAAAAGCTTCCAACATGCTCTTACAGTCCGCGAGGTGTGCCAGAATCCTAAGTTCCAGCTGTAACAATACAGAAGGCAGTTAACAGAATGAAATTTCTTGAAAAATAGTTCAGTTAGATAGACAATATAGACTATTAACCTGTCCATAATCAGCAACTATAAGAGAATTCCCAGGTGCAGCAATGAATGCTTGACGGATTTTGTATCGGTCCTTTTCCAGAGCAGGTTGATTCTAATTCATGAAGTGTATGTGTTAGGTTCTAAATCGTTTTGAAAGTCTGATTAAATCTAGTATATGTATTACTCACATATGAATGTCAAAATACAAATTGAAAATGAATGAGATGCATTGTGCAGTCCAAATTTAGGATCCAAATAATTGAAATGAAGAAACAGAAAAGGCATCAAGATCAAGTAGACATCAAATAATTACATAAATGTGTATAGCAATTAGCAAGGTTGTGATTAGTCCAAAAAAAACTAATTTTAATCAGGTATTTTTAACTAGGAATAAATGAATACAAAAGAATGTACATTTGAGCAGAGATGTCAAGAACTGACTCTTGACCTTGAGACATTTGTTAGATGGAGGCCTAAAAAGGGTTTTATATTTTTAACACGCTACCTCACAAGAATAATTCAGATTTGAAACACAAATAATCCACAGACCTATTTCACCTTCTGCTGATTTTTTTGCCAAAATTTAGTTAAGAAAAACAGAAGCAAAAAGATAGAGTGGAGGTCCAAAAGGGACTTATATATCTAATATTCAGACACCCTACTAAAAGGAGAAGCTACATTTTAGAAAAAAGCAAAATGATAAAGCCATCTACTAAGAGTTTAGCATCAATGAAAGTGTATGACACCAATTAGTGAACATGCAAGCACACAGATGAAGGTTAATGGTCAAATCTCAAACGTATAGCAATTAAAAAAAATTCAAGTTCACAACAACTACTATTAAAATGAAAATTCCTAATCAAAATCATTAGAAAATTCTGATAAATCTAATTAGAATAACCTGCAGATTTGGCCTTCTTGCTGACAAGCGTCCAGTCTCTGTGTTGATATTTAAGGAACAATGAACACGGAGATCTTTTCCTGATATATTATGTCCCTGACAAAGAGAAACTGCAGCTATTATAGAGCACATATAAAGAGCTTCAGTGTAAAAATACGAATATTTACTAAAAGTTCTAAAATGTAAGTGGTGGCAGTGTGGCACAATAAGCATCCAAAAAATTAGCTTAAACTCAGATAAGGAAATAATTTCTCTAGCCATATCCAAGCAGTGGGAGGACTTAGTATTGACCTTCTCCAATGAGTATTTTAAAAGATCAAGGTATGAGTTGTCAAGCATCTCATTGACTGATGTTTATATGATAACTATAAGTCTAAAAATATCCTTTTTAGGGAAAAAATAGAAAACATCATCAATTTATTACAGACAATATGTATTGTATGGAAGTTTGTATACTAGTTTCAAAATAAAAGAGATTTCAAGCAAGCTCAAGAAAGTTCATATAGCAAACCAAACAATAAAAAATACCTGCAGGGGAAGGATGAAGTTGGAGATCAAAGAGTTGATTGAACAGACTTGACATAAAGCAGCAATTGCATGGCAGGCTTCTCTCCCTTCTTCCTCTGTTGGAAAAGCTGCATAGGCTGTCCCATATGCAGATTTATCAATTTTTACAGATGCAACTTGACTTTGAGAAGGATTTTCATCTTCATCATCAAGATCATCCAAGTTACAATCCTCATCAAAAAAGTCATAATCAGCGGAAATACTTCCAGCCAGGGCCTTTAAAGCATCACCACTAACTGACGGCCAACCAGTTGCTGTGTACATCTCAGTCTCCAGGTTATAACCTAGGCTCGTCAACTTTATATCACGAAATTTTTTTGGAGCCTTCTTGCCTTCTTCAATCACATTATCAACATTGGGAATTTTGAATATTCGTTCAGTTGGAAGTGTCTGACTGGAGTCCTTTCTGTAATGAAGAATGTGACAAGTGAAAATGAAAGTTTTACCTCCATCTATATTCTTCAGCTACTTTGTTGTAAACACAAAAGTTCATAGATATCAAGGTAGGTACCAGCAGTAGTACCGTCATTCATGAATATCATAAGTATTCAGGCTTTGAGTAGCAAATCATTAATTTATTAATATTGAAATAAATGCTACATGTAAGATTTAAACAATGCACACCTGTTCACGATGCCACCAAAAAGCAGCTGGCGCAACTGTGAATCACTTCCCACATTCATATATTGGGCATCAGGGCAATACCTAGTGGCCCATTTGCGGAATCTATTAACAGCTACCTCTTGCTCTGCTTTGGCCACCTTTTCTATGCTTTCGAGATAAGCCCGATCAACTAGCATTCCCTCAGATTCCATCATGACTAGAAGCTCACCAAATGGTCGCCAATATTCATTGTAGAAATCATACATGGTTTTCCCATAAACTGGCAGGCCATCAAATTTCCAGGGCATGTCTGAAAGATGGCTCTTTAGGCTCTCATACAGCTTCAAAGTGCTGCTAGCATCTAAGGCAGAATAGCATATCCAAGGTATACGCTCCTCTCTCTGTAGCTCTTCAACAGGAGCAATGATACTTGTTTTACCCTCAGATCCATCCTTTTTCAATTTTTTCTTACTAAATATAGTTTTCATTGACACCTTACCAGTCAAATCCTTTTCATGGTTCAGCTGAGCCCTAGACATGACCCTTCTGTCACCAGTAAGTCCTTCAAGAGAATAACCCCCATCCAAATGTCTTGAAGAATCCCATAATCGTGCCATGTGCATTGTATCAGCATGAAATCCAGAAACTTTGAATCCATAATTCTCTATAACATGACAGTCAAAGCTATAATTATGCCAGACCTACAGAATGCACCAGTGAATCGGTTATTTCAAATATGGATTGTAATCCCTGGTCATGAGCATAGACAAACCCAGGAATTTAATGCCAATATGATTTTATAAAAGATAGATTTAATTTTCCATTACAACAAGATAAGAACATCTAACAACTACACAAATAAAATAAAATAAAATAAAATAGAATAACAAATCATGCTAGTTCACTTCTATCATTAGATGAAAACTTTGCTGTTCTATACAATAAAACCATGCACCAACTATCCTAAATCAGGTACACATTAACTTAACACTAGGATTGCAAGTTGCAACCTATTCTTAGCATATTATTGCAAAATTGAATATACCACCGAACACATAGTAAAAATCGAAATGTCTCTGTATAATATGACACTAAACTTTTAGATTACCTGAGGTTAATTTCAGAACAGATAGTAGCTGATTGTCATATAACCTAACTAGTAAGGCATCTTTCATACAGTAGCAAGCATAGAATTAAGACTTGAGAGGTGCTGCATGTTGAGGTGACTGGTGAGAAATAGGATTAAGAACATAGAAGGGATAGAAGAAGAAAAGATCACCTTCTTGATGGAAGAGTCACTAAAAAATTCAGCAAATTTTTCTAAAATCTCTTTGCCTCCACCATCAAGAACATCTACCCAGATACAAGACTTTCCACCTCCAAAATCAGCTTCTGGACCACAATAAATGCTGAAGCATGTTATCTCCCCATGATCTACAGGAGTTTCTTGTTTGACATCTATCTTGGCCACCTTTGAAGACAATAAAATCAGCAGATAATATATGTTGCACAAATACAAATTAGTTGAATTCATGTCCAAAGTACACAAACAGCCACACGTGCACAGAAGCAAGAGAGGAGATAATCTTGCTATATAGACTCTTGTGATACGGAGTAACCATAATACAAGTAATTACAGTAAAAAGAATTATACCTCGGTATCACATGCATAAATAAGATGCCGGTACTTTGTTGTAAGCATCTTAGAAACTTCCTCTGCAAGAGGAATATTATCAACAACCAGAATATCATCATATATACTACAAAGCCTATCCCGGAGCTTTGATTGGTCGGTACCACATGCCTGTTTAGTAAGTGTTGCATTAGTTGAATCCTTTGCAGTTTCATCCAAACCATGATCACCATTGACTACAATGACTTTCTCTTTACCAATCCCCAAAGAAGATCCGTTATACTGGTGAATCACCTTTTCAGAATCTGTTAACACCTTTGAATTGTTTAATACAGAATAGTTAACAGAAGATGGGGCATGTGTACCAGGATCCTGCAGTACAATAATGCTATCCCCGTTCCTAGGAACAGCCTGGTTCTGAGCAATGGAAGCAATTCCATTAGATGCAGAAAAACTGCCATTTTCCCTCTCAAATTTATTTGAGCCATTCATTTCCTTTTTATTTTCAGTTAACTTATCTTTTGCCATAGTCCAGCCTCTATAATCACCACCGGACAATTTTTTTCCTAAAGTGGTTGTGGAAAATTCATTGTTGCAAGCAGCCATGCCCACTGTCCTAACTTGCATTTCACACGGACGCAAAGAGTTCAGCTCTTCCTCCTCCGTCATTTCCTCCAACGTGCCAGTTGATGCATTTGAAATTTTCATAGATGAAATGCAAACTGGACTCTTGCACAGAAAATTACGCTTATACCTCGCGCCATTGTATTTATTTAACCCCACAGATGTGCCCTTCAGACAGCATGAGAAATCTGCTCTAGATTGTACAAAATTTCTAAGAACAGTGCTGTTACGGAGGCCATTGTACGAAATTTGGAATGACTGCATTTTTCTTCTGCAATTCACATCATGCAACAAAAACAAAGGTTCCAATCAATGAAATGTAACAGCATTTTATGTAGCCAAGCACTAGCTAACAAAAAGCTCCATCTAGGCATGCGTGGTACAAAAAGAAAATACATATTTTCATCACTCTAATCCCATAACATTAATACTAACAAAAGTTAATCCCAGGATAGCACCCCTAATAACCTATTTCAGGTTTTCTCATCAACAAATTGCCATAGCAGTTACAACACAAGTAAAATTTAAATAGTCACACTAGTCTCAACCTTTCAAAGCAGTAAAGAACAGCAAGACACAATGACCCATTGAAGTCAAGACTAAAAGAAACAACAATCGGCATATTTTACTGTGCAACATAAAAACATTAATTTCTTAAGCAAAAAGTAGGATACCCAGATGGAAAAGATGCAGATTTTTTAGATATTAAAGAGATGGGCAAGGTCAGAAGCAACAAAAGACATGAACTTTGAAGTGAAATAAAGAGAAGGAAGAAGGGTAAACCGTTGGAGAGGCTGAGAAGGTAAAAGGGAAGGAAGAGAGAAGGGACTTGAGAAGCAGCGGCGGCATAAAGGGCAGTGTGGCCTTAAAGCAGAGACCTCCATTGAGGCCGAAATCACCTCCTAGTGCTCCTGCTCCCTCCACAGTTAAACAGATTAGGAGCCAGCTACTTAAATATATATCTATCTATAAGGAGACAAAGTATTTGAAAAAACCTTGGCCATTAATATAAAATACGTATAAAATAAAACCGTAAATAAACATAAGGGGTTATAATATTTAATTGCCACGTAATCTTATGATTAGAAGGCTAGGATGCCACTCTCGGGGGCGGAAGCATAACATAAGGATGGTTGCGGTACAATTTGGTATGGTATAGGTCTAATATAGGTTACATAATGTCATATTTGGATGAGTCATTCAGCATTCAAGTTAATAGACTTTAAATTGGTTGATCTAATAAAAATTTAATGATACACAACCCATCAACTTCAAGTGTGTAAGTACAAAGAGACTTGAAAGCCAGGACAGTTGACATTCTACTAGATAGATACATAACTTACTAACCTCGAGTGCATGAGCATAAAGAGACTTGAAGTAGTAAGGTCGGTTGACATTCAACCGAAGAAGTACACAACCCCACTACCTTGAGTGTATAAGCACAGAAGTACACAACCCCATTTTCCATTGGAAGAAATTCAACTTGTTTAAAATTCCCCAAGTTATAAGTTCATCGTTAATTCAATAACTGGCCAATGTTCAAAAGTAATGTTTATATCATGGATAGATTTAATTGTGTTGAGGTTAACCATGTGTACTCTTGATACCATGGACAACTTTAATCTTGTCGATGTCGATCATGTGTACTATCGATACCATGGACGGTTTCAGTCGTGTCGATGTTGACCATGTGTACTCTCGGTACCACGAACAACTTTAGTTGTGTGGACGGTGTCGATATCAGCCATGTATAAATGGTGGTTTTAGTAATTGTGTTAATTATGTTCATGTAGAACCATAGATACCAATCATGTATAAATGACAATTTTAATAGTCATGTCGTTCGTGTTGATATTAATCATGTATAAATAACGACTTTAATAGTCATGTCGATGCCGACCATGTATAAATGACTACTTTAATAGTCTTGTCGATTCTGATCATGTATAAACGATAGTTTTAATATCTGTGTCAATCATGTCGATATTAACCATGTATAAATGGTGGCTTCAATATTCGTGTTGATCGTGTTGTTTGTGTCAATTCCAACCATGTACAAATGACAATTTTAATATTAGTGTTGATACCAACCATGTATAAAGGCTCTGTCGAAGACTCTTACACCTCTATTTGTGTGGCTTCTATGTTAGACCTAATCAATTTTATGTCTTCATGCCTATTATTGGAGAAAATTGCAAATTGGTTGGATTCAATATTCAATGAATTACACCACCTATACGAGATCAATATCCATGAGTACCATAGCACTATTTTGAGTTTACATTTTGCTATAAGCTCCTATCTAAACAAGACACAAGGGCGTTTGGATGAGTTTCATCAAGTTCCGCGGTGGACAACAAAATGTTCTTGTAACTAAGTCATGTCTTAGAGAAAGCATACCTAATCCAAAAGGATTCAAGTGTGAAAGTGTAATATGTCATCCTTTCTAGGTCTACTATGGGTTATATACCAACATCGTATTTGAGATGAGTCATTTGACATCCAAGTCAATGAGTCTTAGGATGGTCAACCCAATAAAAATCCAATGATACAATTATCAATCAAACAAAACTTGTATAATAACCAGTTCAACAATCAATAACATAAATGGATAACAAAAGTTTCAACAATTAAACTTAAAGTGAAACAATAATTATTTTCAAGTTGAATAATAATCATCTAACTTAAAAATAAAAATAGTGCATAATACTTGCTTTCTAGTTTCAATGTCTAAACTTTAAAAAAAAAAAGTAAAACAACATTCATAACATTTGCTTTCAACCATGAAAACTTAGAAATTATCCAACACCAAAACACTAATTGCAACAATAATATAAAACCATAGAAACTTGAAAAAATATATCTCCAACAATAACAACATAACACAAAATCATCAATTGCCAATAATTGATTCTTGTATAAAATAAAGCATCACCAATTGCAATAAAATACAATCACTTGCATTTAAAAAATAAATATAATTTATAAAATATATCATACCATATTAAGCAAATTATAAAAAAAAATTACTAGATCAATTCCATTTGGTTTGATTCAATTTTCGCATATCAAACTGCAAACTGAACCAAATCGTGCGATTTAAAAAAACAAACAAATCAAACTAATGATCATAAATTTTTCTCCAATTTTTTTGGGATCATTTTTGGTGTTAGTTGGGTCCAATTCGATTCCGAATTTTTGGGATCATTTTCGGTGTTAGTTGGGTCCAATTCGATTCCAAACATCCCTACTAAATATATCACTTCTTAAGATTCACTAAGATATAAAATAAGACAAACATATTAGTATATGATTAGATTAAGTGATACTGATACCCAAATACTCTAACTAGAAGGGGTATTAAAAGAACAGGGGAGAAAAAACGTAAAGTACTTTTTTCCATCTTTATATATGATTAAAAAAAATTCATATTAATAAAAATAAAGAAGTCTTGAAGGAAAAATAATATGTAATTATAAATATTGTAATTAATGTAATTAGAATAAGTGCATATTCTGATTTAAAATAATTAAATTATTTTTATTTAAAAAATAAAAAAATCTAAAAAATTATGCTCAAATATATAAGAATTTCTTCCAAGATTTCTTCACTTTTATTAATATAAAGATGAAAAATATTCAATATGACAATAAATGAATAATAAGTGAATCTTCTTATCAATTAAAATCACAGTCAAGTTTAACTTAAGTAATTTTCAAATAATTAGATAGAAAATAACTATTATAGAAAGAAAATTAAAACATTTTGAAAATTTGGAATCAATTATTCCTTTAAAAGTAATTAAAATAAGTTAAATTATAAAAATCCATTTTCATAATCAACAATTTAAGTTTAAATTAAAATATCAATAATGATTTTATGAAAAAATATGGTATGCATTGTTCATGTAAAAGAGTTTACTTATATCATTTAATAATAAATCAGAATATATAATATATTAATAAATTTTCTAAAACTTAGATTATTTATTTAGAATCATTATTTTAAATTTTAACTTTTATAACTCTCTTTTTTATTACAAAAATGTTTTACAGCTCTTAAACAATAATTGTAAATTAAAATATCATGAACTTTATAATTTTAAAATATAATAGTGATCGAACTTTTTACTTTTTAGCTATTATTATTTTGTTTTTCTTTAGAATAACAATTATTTTGTTTGAACTTGCTTAATTCTTTAATTAATACTTTTTAGATAAGTTTTATAAAAATACATTATTGTTTCCTTTTTTGCTGTATAAGTACACTTAACTTTAAATATGTCAAAGTGAGTTAAAAGTTCAAGTTAACCCATTTAATATTAATCCACCAAAACATATTAGGTTACATAATTTAGCCTTTTCAGGATGTGTTTAAAAACACACTGAAATCACGTTTAACGGAAAAATTTAGTGTTCTGATGCAAAAATTTCAAAGCAACCTACGAATTGCTTTTACGTTGCACGTTGCCTTCGACAATTTTACAAACACACATTCAATCCACATAATCCAACCTAAATAACTCATCAGCCAATGAGTTAGTGAGGAGGGCTAGATTAGGTTGAGCTATTGGGTTAAGACTTAAGATTGCTTTTGTTAAATGTTTTTGTATTAATAGTTAAATTTTGTTTTGTTCGATATAATACTTTGCAGAATATTATAAATTTTATGATGTTTTTTTGTTGTTTTATTCTATATTTATTTAACTCAAAATGGGAATTAGAAGTCTAAAAAGAAAAAAAAATGGATTTGATTGTATTTACATAATTTATCGGAGAGCAATTATTTCAAGTTAATTTTGTGAGATATCATTCTTATGATTGTAACATTATCATCTACTTTTTATAATATTTTATTATTATTATTATTATTATTATTATTATTATTTAATTTTAACGGATCAATTTAACCAGCAACTCATAGTAAAAATTGAATTAGGATGTGGTTTTGAATTCATCTCAAAATCAATCCAACTCAACTTGATGCATTTTTTGGGCAAACTGATGATAAATTGGGTTAGGTTAGCCCATTTTAGCATCTTCATTGATTCTTAATCATGTAACTCTAAAAAAATAAGTTTAATTATAACATATTTACTTACCATTTAATTTTTTTCTAAAACAAATAAAGTTGTTTGATTTTTTAAAGCTTAATTACATAATTTATCACTCAAACTATCATTGTTTCATAAATTTTATCACCCAAATTTTTTTAGCATTTTATTATCTTGTTTTTTCACACATCTTACTATTCATGTTTTTTTTTTCACATTTTATCATAATATTTCTAACAAAACAACATTGTTTTGAAAAAAAAGTCATGTTTTAGAGACACATCAACACTTTTGTTCACATTTAATGAATCAGTAAAATACACAGGAATTAAAAAATAACATAAATTGTTGAATTAAGTATTATTTAAACTGTTTTTGTTTTTGGGACAGAATACATTTAATGAATCAATAAAATGTTTAGAAACTAAAAAATATGATGATAAAATGCATGAAAAGTAAAAGACTTGAAGTACTGTGAAAAAGAAGGTCCTATTTATAAATTTATAAATACATCTGAGTTGACGGATAAATAATATAAAGATTATAAGGTACTATATAACATAATTTGAGAAAAATATTGAATTATGTAGCCTATTCCTAAACTGTTGTGTAATCTATATTATTTATTTTCAATGTTGTTTTGCTTATGTAATGTTTATTTTTGCATATTTTTAATAAAATTTAATTGAAAGAATTGATTGTGTTTTTCAATAAATTATTTCATCAAAAGTTAAGTTAAAATAAATTGTTATATTTTCAATATATTTTTCATTGTCTCAATGTTAAGAATTTTAAAATAAAAATACATATTCGTAGGAAAACTTTTTTTTTTTTTTACTGAATGTAGGAAAACTTATAAAACTCATTTATGTTTTTTTAATTGTACCACTTTATTGTAACAATTATTTTTCACTTATTTTAATGGATATAAGAACAATAAATAAGAATAAGTTGTTGTAAACTTCCATCTTCTCATAGATAAAATAAAAGAACAACACAAATCAAGTTATAGGATAGTTTTTTATATTATATATTATTTGATGGATAGTAAATAAAACAAACAAAATAATTAAAAATTTACTGAAATTTATTTTTTAATATTAAATTATCTAAATACAATCTATATAATTATCAGAGCATCATAGAGCCCTACGCCATCTTCATTCAACCCTTCATTACACTGTATCCTGAAATGGGTGAATTTTCAGACATTACAAGTGTATTGCCCCATGTAACAGTATTGATTAGAGAATCTCAAAGAGTAGGCAATTATGAATCTGGTAACAATCTTGTCATTCTATTATCAATATCTAATACTACTAATCAATAAATCTTGAACATACAAAAGTATGTAATTCTTTTGATTTTCATAATGATACCAAGTGCCATCATGATGAAATTTTATAGAATGATTCTCAAACTTCATTAGCAGCTGCTTTTTCATTCATTGTCCTTTTGTGTAATCCTCAACTGTTTTCAGGTTCGTTTTGTCAACTGCATTCCCCATGCTCGAAAAAAGAATCTTTTGAACGTTGTTGTCTTCCCACTTGTATATGCCTCTTTGCTAAAACATCAAGAGCTGTAACTACGTCACTAATCAAAGGTCTGGTATCAGCTTCCTCCTGAATACACATTGCTGCAACTGCTAGGGCTTGGTGTAGACCCTTTGTTGGGTAGTTCCCTTTCAGCAATGGATCAGCCATTGATGAAAATTTCCTTCTGTCTTTGAATAGGGGTTGTGCCTGAAAAGAAGAAACATTATGAATGTCAATTGCTGAACATTTGTGCATATTATTGGTCTAAGCTTAAATTTTTGGGCTAGTTTTCATATTGATTAGAGGGTAGAATAATGTGTTTTAGTTCCCTCAATTTTCGTTCAAAGTTAGTCTTATCTATATTTTAAAAATCATGATTTTGATCTTTGTATTTTTTATAATCATCTCTCTTTATGGAACATATGATACTAGAGTCAAAGACGAAATTCACCAATTATATAAAATACGATGATCAAAATTATTTTTTTTAAAATATAGGGATTAAAACCTCCAACAAAAATTAAGGGACTTGTGACACATTTTACCCTTGGATTAGATTATAAATCCAGAAATTTTATGCCAGAGAAATATGATTTTAGGCACATAATAAAAGATTCATGACATACCCAAGTGACTAAGTTTTGCTCTTCAGATGGTCTTGACTGATCAATTGCTCTTCTTCCTGTGATCATCTCTAGAAACACTACTCCAAAGCTATATATATCTGATTTTGTAGTCAATTGACCTGTTGAGGCATACTCAGGCGCACAATATCCATAAGTTCCCATCACCCTGGTAGATACATGAGTTTTATCACCAGTTGGACCAAGCTTTGCAAGTCCAAAATCAGAGAGCTTTGGATTGAAGTTTTCATCTAATAGTATGTTTGATGCTTTGAAATCACGGTATATCACAGGCGGATTTGCGACTTCATGTAAATATTCAAGTCCTTTAGCTGCACCTGCTGCAATGTTCATTCTTGTACGCCAATCCAAAGGCTTTCTGTCCGGAGGTAGTTCTGACAATCATTTTTCTTTTGTTGTTGGTCAGATAACATTTAACATGCTTATCACAAAAACAAAAACTAAAAAACACTAGGGTAATGTTTTGAAAAGGGGAACTTCCATGGTGCCAGTCTTGCAGAGATATTTGGTTTCTCACACAAATGGAAAGATAACACATAATCTACTTAAAACCATCTGTATGCAAGTTTTACTTATGTTGTAACTAATAAGTAATAACCATGATGATCCAATGAACTCATATGGTCACACTGCCACCACAGACTACACTTAGTTTATTGCATTTATTCAAGTTTGATACTCAAATTGGATGTTACTCTCATTTTTATCCGTGATGTATTGCATTAGAAGACATGGTGTAAGAAGCATTTACTTACCAAGAAGGTGATCTTCTAAAGAGCCATTCGCCATGTACTCGTATACCAAAATCCTTTGCTCACCGTCTGCGCAATACCCTACCAAATTGACAAGGTTAGGGTGATGCAAGAGACTCAAAATCAAAACCTCTACAAGAAATTCCCTGTTTCCTTGGAATCCATTCCTATTAAGTTTCTTCACAGCAACAACCTGCATGAAAGTAACACAGCATTTAGAAGTTTATTCTTAGCATAATAATCAATTAGATGTGAGTTGAACTTATACCTGATTTATGTTTTTGAGGCGTCCTTTGTATACCCTTCCAAAGCCTCCTTCCCCAATCATATTGTCAGGGTGAAAGTTCCGAGTTGCAACACATAGCTCGTGATAAGAAAAAGTCTGAGAGGTAATATTCCCTTTCCCAATTTTTGCTATTTCTTCTTCTATGTACCTCCGTTTGCTGGTACCTACAAGATAAAATTGTTCAAGTTTTAAGCATTGGTATTCATCATTGAGAGAGGAAAATGTCTGAGAAGCCTGAAATCCACTCACTATATAGGGCTCTATAAGACCACTTTGCACTTTTAGCTTAGCAATCTATTGTCCAAACTCTAGAGGTTGACAATTGAGACGCAAATATTGAGGTAGAGAGCAAGAGATCCTTAGGTTTATGATACCCTAATGGGTAAGGATAAGACTCATATCTCATAAGGATGTGAGTTTGAATCTTGTTGTCAATTGTGAAGACCTCATTGATACATAATCTGTAAGAACTTGGTGGCACAAATTGCTTCTAAACATGTTATCAAGAAGCTAAGAACAGCTAAGTATTGAACTAAGAAGGGAGCCTAAAGAGATGCACAGGATTTGTATGTACTGCGGCATTTCACATCGTTGTGGCTTGATAATAATTGATGCAACACTAACAAAGTTGATGAAGCCTATTGTGATGGTGCAAACCTTTCATAGATTTCAATTTTAGGATCTCATGTTGAGACAAATAAGATTGTGCTAGAGGAAAATAATTTGTAGCGGAAACAACATTAAATTCTAGATATGAGACATTAAATTAAAAAATGTTGGCCTGAAAATCGACACAATGAGAAAATTAGCATTGGAGCTAGGAAAAATACCAGATTTAAAACACAAGCTGGCTAACGATGGCAGAGCTTTTGCGTGATGGTAGTTCTTACTGCTCCTTTTCAATGGGCTCTTGTCTATCTTCTCTTGTGACGTGCAACATGAAAAGAAACTCATCTTCCACTCCTAAATATTTGATCTAACCAAACCCACATTTACAGAATTGCAAAATTCATGCATCTGTTTTTTTTTTTCAAATCTGTCTCTAAGCATGCAAAAATGTTAGCCAATGATCCAATGCATGTAATATTAGACCCTCCAGAAGCGGCTTAAAATCAATTTAGGAAATTTTCCATTGAAAAATTGGCCCAGCAGAAACCAAATTGATCCTGAGTTCTACCTTCACAGAAATTTTCCAATATGGCAAGGTTACTTTTCCTTCATTGTTATTCAAAGGCCATAGTTAGGAAAAGAAATGATGACTTTGTCGAATATGCCAATCCAAAAATGACCGTTAGGGAGTCACTCATCTTTAATATCATTATCTAAAGTTCCTCACTATAGGATTTCATTAAGTGTTCTCTCTAAGGTTGCACTTTATTATGCCAACCAAAATGGAGGATCACTCCTTTATGAAACCAGTCAAGTATAAATTATGACAACTATTTTATATGGACAGCTTATATCTACTTTGTCTCCTTCCCATCTACCTCAGTTATATTCTGTTTAATTAAGCGTGTACCTAATTTTGTGTATGATATATATAATACTTCTTTAAACTTTTTGAATGATAATAAACTCACTAAAATGATTTGATGAGACATCAATTTTTTCTTCTTCTAAATTTTGGGCCTTTACTTAAATGTTCATTAATATACCAATGTATTTAATGGTGCTTAGGTGGAATATTATAAGTTTTTTTTTGTTGGATAGTGGAATATTATATGTAGTATATCACATTTTAAATTATAATTTTCCATCATCTACATATTTTTATTCCTGAGTTATACAAAAAAATAGAAGGATTTTTTTTTCTGTTTGATTAAATGATTTTTTTTGTACTCTTATTAAACAAAAAATATATTTCTAACATTACTAGAAGGTTGAGAAAAAGAGGAGGAAAAAATAGCAACCCTCTTTTTAGTCTTGTGAAGATTAGTGTGTTATTATGCTGATCCTTCAAAGATTATTAAAATTAAAAGGAAAAAAGGACTCACTCTGTACAAGTTCCAAAGACAAGGAACAAATAAAAAGCCAATCTTACAATCAGGAAAATTAAAAGTTCAATCAAAGTTGATGTTGTAATAAAAATCACAGATCCCAGAGTATATATTCTATTTAAAACTTATAGTCCAAAATCAAAATTAAACTATTTGGAAATAATATGATATACTATTAAACATGTGATATGTCGAAATTTGAAGTTACATTTTGCTAAGCACGTCATTTTGGGACTATGGTTAATGACCAAAATAAAAATGAAATCGTTTCTAAGGAGAGGGGGAGATGTTTTCGTGAACTCCATTACCGTTTACTTTTTTTTTTCTCTCACTTCTATTTCTATACAACTATAGTCTATATATATAAGTATGGCTCTCAAGTTTTCTCCTCCTTCATTCTCCTCAAAATCTTTCTCTTCCAACTAAACTAAAATAAACAAAGAGATGATGTTCGATTGTGATTACTTCCAAAAAATATTAATAATATGTCAGAAATTAAATAAAAAGTAAATATGTGATTTGACTAATACCCTGCTATTGCCAATTTAACTAAGTCACTTGCGTTAATCTTTGTATGTACCTTTGCTACATGTTAATTACTCTTAAATTAGTTTGTTCTTTATTGTTGTTGAATCTCTTTCCTTTGTGTTTCTCTAATAGTCAAACTTTGAAAGAACTTAGTAAAATCTCTATCTTCTTTTTGAATTGTAATACTTATCCAATGATAAAATTTAAAGGTTTCTCTAAAGTGAAGAAAAATATAATTTATGGGATGTATTGGATTAAAATTTTAAAAGATTATTTTAGCATAAAAATGTTTTGTATATTTTTAAAATTATATCAGACTTATTAGATTTTTTTATAAGATTTTTATGATAGTCTAGAAGAATAAGAGAAATATTATGATTAACCTTATCACATTAGACAAATATTAATTTAATTTAGAAAACAAGCAGAAAAATACCGAGGGAATGAATATATTTAACATTTTTTATTCTAAAAGAATAAGAGAAACATAGATGACACATGAATCTTGAAGAATATTAAGTATATGTATGATAAGAAAAAAAAAGTATGGTAAACAATAGAATAAAAAAGAAAAGAGTCTAACAAAATCTTAAGAGTTTGGATGAGATTGTTTGATAGATGTTTTATACTAAAAAGTTTCATGAAATCCATCAAAAATTTTCTTAAAAAACAATCCATTAAAATTTGTATATTTTTAATATCAAAAGACTTTTTATAAGTTGTAAAAAATCTTAATTAAATATTACTAATTTTTTTTTATTTTCTTTAAAAAATCTTTAAAGTCTTAATTGAATACCACAAAATTTATTTATATCATTTAAAAATCTTAATTAAATACCACAAGCCTTTTTGATAAAAAAAAAAAATCTTTTAAAATCTTAATCCAATACACCCCTTAAATAATTAAATACATTCACAAGATAAGAAACATCCCGTTTAAGTTAATTTTTAACTTATAAGAGCTTTCAATTAATGTAATATCTTGCTACAAGTTTTTTGAGACAGAAATGCTGAATTTCTAAGTTTATAAGCATTAAAAGAAAATAAATAAGAATGTTTTTTAAAGAAGTTGAAGTATAAGTAATTTTAATTTTATAAAAAAAAACTCATTTTACCTCATTAATTTATTTTATTTCTTCTTTTACAAGTATCAATTCAAAAACTAAATTAAATTAAAGATAACATTTGCTCATTTTGCTTTCTGGCATACGACTCTTTACCAACAAGGGTTGCAATGATTTTTTTCCCCATTATTATTCATAACCAAAAGCTTCATCTTTTGATTTGAACTGTTCACCAAAAAAAATCTTTTGATTTGAACTGATGTAACCAAAAGCAATAAAACCTAGCTAGCTCCAATTAAAGGATCTAAAATCGACAATAATCAGAAGATAAGTTCAGCAATCTGTTCTTAGATTAGTGAAAGCTTGCCCTAATAAAAGTTTCTAGGTATTTAGATCACCTACTGAAACAGAAGCTGTAAATGCTACGGGATCAGGAAATTAACATGGGGAAAAAATAGAATTAAATCGCACAAAGCCATCGTGATAAATTTTGAGGTCTTTCATTAACATGCAACTTTTTTTAGGAACCCTTCACCTGCCTCAAACTGTATTGAATAATGTCTTTATGTACAATTAAATTCAATGGTAACCATTAAGAATAAGTGCAAAGGGGGGACCATACCATATAGTAGTAAACCAAAACCAAGCAAAAAGGGAAATGCGATCATATTCATCTATATATGAACATCAACTTCTGTCCTAAAATATAGCACTATGTGGAGCTTAAATGTGGAACAATTGGTGGACTGTGGACATCTATTTGCCATGCATGCACATACACATTTATATAAGCCCAAAACATAATTAAAAAAATGATTTAGGAATATGAACCGGAACGACAATACTTCTGAAAAGTGCAATGCTAAGTAAATTAGGAGCCTTCAAAAGTAACATATATATAATAATGATACAAGGAATCCAATTATTACCCCAACTAAAAGGATTTCAATTTGCTGTGAGACGACTATGCTCACACGGAATTAGAAAAAATATGACCCCAATTAGTCATGTATATATACCTTCTAATTAATCTCTGCCAGGGACTTGACTTCTGTTAGATTTAATTGTTTTACAACGAGATTAAGCCATTGTGTTTTAATAAGATTAGCACTATTGGACTTTTTCCTGACAAACTCTAATTTCTTTATCTTACCATTGAATATAATGCTCACTCGTATATTGTATCGATTAAACTCTAAATTTTGGAGTAGAGAAGACTACGTACTTTTGTTATAGTAAATTGATTTTCAGTAGCATCTGTATCACACAAGGCTAGATAAATACCTTAAGTGGTAAATCAAAAAGAAAGATAAAAAAAAAAAAAAAACCAAAACTAAGCAATGGATACAATTTTGGTAGCCGCAAGGTCCCACATTATTTAAATTCAAGGTCACGGCTTATCTACAAACATTTTCTTTTCCTCTCTTCTCCGTTTCCTTCTTCTTGTTTGGTCCTAATAGCCGCAATGACACTCACATCAGCACCACCATTCTAAATCAAAATCCCCTTTTGTGTGTTGACCTAAATCAGAAACAATGACACGGTTCCGGCCCCATGGTCATGTGTGTGATGGTGGTGGTTTGAATTGTGGGAAAGAAGACCCGATGATGACCACCTGCAACATGCAAAAGAAGGAAAGGGAAGAAGAAAAGGAGAAGAGAAAAAGAAAATAGCACTGCCACCGGAAATCGTCTTTGCCAGAAAAGGAACCTTGTTCAGATGCAGAAATTCCATCCATGATAAAATGATACACTATGCCTCCAAAGCCTGCCACTACTGTGCCTACATCATTACCACCACCTCTTTTGCCTCCTCCACCTCCTGGTAGTATACATTTATCATGGTTGCCAAATGAGAATGCATTACATTTGATTATAAGGTTAAAACCTATGACTTGGTATGATTCTCCTAAACAAAAGCTTCTTAAACAGTAACATAATTTCTAAAATGCAGGTGTAGCTTCCTTTGAGTGTCTTCAATAGTAGTTGTGTTCTCATGCTGATTTTGTTTCCGTGGGAAATTTCTCATTCTAAAATTGTCAAAGCCTTGATGTTTCAGGAAAAGATTATTGATGAACTGGGTAATGAGATGGACAATACATCTAATCGTCTAGCTAGATTTTGTCCAAGTGAGTTTCTGCTTCGAGTTTTCATTATTGCATTAAAATGTATGATCTATTTGGCTGATTGTTGTGATTAATTAGTAATAATATATGGAGAAAATTTTTTAATGCTGAATGTGAAAGTTGAAGTGTGTCTTATTGTTTATGATATCAGAAATAAGTGACAATGGTCATGAAGAAGGCTAGTACAAAGGGCCATATCATGATGATATTGGGTTTGCTGGCGCTATTCATTTTCCTCTTTATCTTAGTTTTTTTCACCTAGTTATTGAGACAAACTTTGTCAACGCTCTAATGAAAAAAGATCTAAAGCTTTTGGAAAAATACAATATTATTGGAAGATTCAATGTTTAAAAAATGAATGGAGATCTCTTTGGTTTGTCAAAGGCAATAGAAAATTTTAATTATGATTAAAAGAAAAGCAATGTACTTGGAAATATCAAAAGGGAATTTTGTTTTATAATAATATTACTAATAATTTATAAACAATAAACCATCTCAATAGATAACGAGCAATGTAAGTTTTTTATTATATGACTTTTACTTATTATTAAAATTTATAAGTACAAATTAATATTTTTACTTATAGTTAAAAATTATAAATATAAGTTAATGACTTTTACCTACACATTGTAAATTGTAAGAATCATATATAGTGACAATCAAATATAGTTGTAAGTGAAAATAAATTTGTGGGTAAAACTTCTATTGACAGCCTATATAATTCATCATCATACATTCCCTCAAAGTTGATGGCCAAAATATATGCAGGACAAAGTTTTTAATATATTTATCTAAGCATTTTTAATATCTAGTGATAATTTTTGTCCTTATAAATAAGTGATTTTTATTGTAGTGCTTGTATATATATTCAGAGATGCACTACAAAATTTATGTTAAATGAAGTGGTGTTTGGAAACGTGGTAAATCGTGTAGAAAAAATTATGGTAGCCTTAAAAACGTGATGAGAGACCATAATTTTCTTAAATCACCACAAAATCAAACACTGAAAATTGATTTTAAAAAAACGTGACAGCGTTAACGTTACGTCGAATAATATAATATGTTTGGGTATGCACTAAACATATACAATGTTAAACGCATGTTTAGTTTAGAAATTAATTTTAAGAGATAATTGTTTAAAAATAATTATTCTAAAATAAAATAAATTAAATGCACACGTGAAATCATTATTTTGGCTATTGTATCTTGTCTTTCCAGTATTGCAGCATCATACACATATTGTATTTCGAAAAATTCATTCCATAATATAAATTTAGAATCCAAAATGGATTTTTCAAAATGTAACGTGAGATGAAGGATGCAGCAGTGGAAATGCAGCAAATAAATGTCCATTATTTCTATGTACAAGCTCACTACAGTGGCCATTTTCATATTTTTTGTTTTCCATTCAAAATTAAAATGGCAGTTTTCAGCCCAGTTTGTGTGTGGTACTGCTTGTTGTATTAGCAAGGTAAACTATAAAGTAAGGCTAAAAGATTCTTCAAATATATAGTAGTCAATTTTTTACCATTTCGAAAAGCAATATATATAATTAAAGGCATCTTCCTTTTGTGTCAGATAATGTAAGAGTTGTTATGACAAGTATTTTTCTAAGGCAAATTCAGTTTCATGGGTAAAATAAGATGTGTAGTGTGAGTTTATCTCAATTCGTTTTCAAATTTTTGTCAACTACTTATATATTTACAAATAAGACGTATAAACTCGCCTACGACGCACAGGTACGTACGTACACACAACTTACAGGGATCCAGATCCTCTGCACCATTTTTATGGTTGTTGGGTGAATCTTGCGGATGAGTATAAAAGCTAACGGAACCTAACAATTTTTCTACTTAATTACTTCATTTGTTTTATGTGCAGGAGTTGGCTCTACAAATGTGAATATAGGAAGTGCCCATCTCCAATAATAAAAATAAAAATATTATTTTCCATATATATCCATTAAATTTAGTAATAATTACTTTTTAATTAAACTATGTTTTTAATATACATAAATTTATATAAAAAAATTCATATATTTAATAAATATATATTTTGTTTATGAATATACTATACTTAATAATATTATAAAATTTAATATATATTATATTGAATAAATACAATAATTAAAACTATATCAGAAAACACCCTTATTTTTAAGGAATGATAAAAATAATAAAATGTTCATGTAGTAATATATATATATATATATATATATATATATATATATATATATATATATATATATATATATAATATTTTGTAATATTAATAAATTTAACTAATATATTATCATTATTAATAAATACAAAAATTAAGAGTAAAAAAGGGATATAAATTGTGTACTAAATCATTTTTAAATATCTTAGAATATAATATTGAAGCTGCAGCGTGAGAATAAGATCATATAGAAAGAATTAAAGAGGGAAATGGGGGGAAGAAGTAGAGTAACATGGCAGTAGTATATATAAAGAAGTATGAGGGAGGCCCCCCTAATCCTTTTCTCTTCATCCTCCTTTCAATGCTCATATGAACACAGTTTTCCTTCACGCACACTACTATAACGGTCACTCTTTTTCATTTCATTGTGTTTATGTCTAACATGTTGTGATCATTGCGATGTGTGTCTATTTTTTATGTGGTCAAAACTTGTTTTGGAAGCAACCTAGCAACAAATAAATCAGGATGCTGTCTAAAAAATGATCTAACTATATTGTAAATGGGCAACTTCTATGAAGAAATAACCGACTTGGAGATAACTAATATGGAATTAACCTAGAATCAAATAGATCGGAATGTGGCTTTAATCCCAACAATTGAGAAGCTTAGACTAACACCTAGGGGCCATGCTACTCAAAATGAATCACAATCAATGACACCTCCATCACATCTAATCACAGTTGGATAATTGATTTTCCTACCTTAGTGTGCGATATAAAAAACATATTGTTCTTATTGGACTTGGTGAGCACCGCCATTGGTAAAAGAATATGTAAATATTTTGAAATCTATCTTAATATTGTGTTTGCTATGATCCACGTGATGTGAAATAAAACATTATGCAATTTTTTTTAAAATGTAAGAAAAACTTATATTTTAATTTATGAATTATGAAACAGGAGAAAAGAAAAGGGGAGGGGGAAGGAAGTTAATTGATAAAATTTCTTCAACAAGAGTTAATTCATAAAAGGTTTAAACATATTTTTTTCCTCTAATTTAATTTTTTCATTTTTATTCCTCTAATTAGTCCTTACAAAATATAATTATTTTAAATATTTTAAATGATGTTTTTTCATTGTTCAATACATATTTTTTTAATGTTGAAAGTGTTTTAAAAAATACTGAAAATAACAGTCATATTTTACAAGAACTAAAATAAAAAAACTTATAGGAAAAAAATAAAAAAATAATAAATTACAAAAACAAAAAAAATATATTTTAAGCCTCGATAAAATATCTAATGTGAAAAATGTCATTCTTTTGAAATTAATGGGAAGACTATGATTGATTTGAAATAAATAAGAGAAAAATGAAGATATGACAGTTTAAAAAAAATAACACCGGAAGCCTTCTCCTTTTTATCAGAGCCTGGTTTCGATCCAGGGACCTGTGGGTTATGGGCCCACCACGCTTCCGCTGCGCCACTCTGATTTTTTATTGTCGTGTTACATATTATTTTAATTATTAGCATTTTTTCTTGCAGGGTGCTGTTTTTTTGTTTGATTGAAGATTTTGCATAATCGGTAATCACCAAGGCCCACGAATATTTTTTGTTTGAATCTTATTGGATGGCGTGGTTTTCCAAACTTTTTCGTTTTTCCGTCTACTAGCCAAACTCTTCACGACATCGTTGCCAAGAAAATATGTTCCTTGCACGATTAGCCAACATAGGAACAGGATTCAATAAACAGATAAAAAATGGCATAAAGGGAATATGCCAAACCTCAAGCTTCGAATAAATCCTAAATATTCTATTTATAATTAAAGAAATTATGCTTATCAAATAGTGGTGTTGAGCATTATTTGTAATTTATGGAAAGCTAGTTGTAGTTTAAATAAATAAAAAACTAAAATATATTTTCCATTCTCGTAAATATAAAAATGTTGAGACTTCATCCTATAAAAATTTTAGTATGTTTGGCAAATTAAAAATCTATTACTTTTTGACCCAAATATAGATTTAAATTATCTTTAATATGTTTTAATTAATTTTATCTTTTAAAATATTAAATAATAACTACTTATTAAGAAAATAAAATGTATTACTTTAAAATTTTGAATAATAATTTATTTAGATGGAAAATAAACTAATTAAAAAATTCAAATTGTATAAAATATCAAAATAAATATTAATTTTTCTTAATAAAAAATAGTTTCACGAGTTGTTCAGTTACCCTTTTTTATCATCTTATAGTTTTGCGGGTCAAAACGAAGTGGGATGAAGAGGATTATCTGGTTGAAAATTCTAACTTACCCCGTCTAATAAAAAAGGAGGTCAAAACAACAAGTTGACATGACCGGTCCAACTTATTTTGTCACCCATAAATTTTTTTATGCCCCAAAAAAGAAAAAATAGAAAGAACAACTAATGTATAAGGAACAAGACTCCCAAGCATCCCCTGTTAACTTAGACTTAACATTCAGTGGATTTGTTTAAACTTAACAAAAATAATTTTTACAAAAACATTTTTTTATATAAGTGTTTTTTAAGAAACAAATATGATTTACTTATTAAAACAAGTATAAAATTATTTTTTAAAACATAAGCAATATAGACAAATATATTAACAAACAAAGAGTTCCTTATTTTATTAAAATAAATATTTATTTTAACAAATAAGTTTAAGTAAATTAGTTCATTACCTGAACTTTAAAGGATTTTAATTATTTTTTAGTTAAATAAAGTGTTTGGATAAAAAAATTTAAAAAAAAATTGAAATTTCAATATTTTGTTAAGATATTTTAATTAACTTAAATATTAGGATTTCAAATTCTTTAAAAAATTAAAGAATTTGAAATTCTTTTTTAAACCTAAGACACAATCCACAGCGACTCCTTTCTTTCTTGCAATAATTCTTTCATTCTTTTCTCTTTCTCAATTGTGATTTCTCAATCTCTCTCTTTAAGAACTCTAACTTCTTCTCTAAAATATAATTTATCCGTCTCACGATATTAGTCTCTCTCACTCTCTCGTCTAAGGATTATATGACTTTTTCTTGTTCATATTTATTTCAATCTTATTTTTACTATTTGGTTTTATTAATTTGCATTTCGTGATAACTAATTTGTTAATTTTTATTAAAAAACATCAAATTCACAATTTTTTTTTGTTTCCATTATTTCTTAATCCCTCATCAACCTTATATTTCTCTATTTCTCTTTGTCTTAGAGTATGCTTGAACAAAAGATGTCGATCCTGCTGCCACAAAACTTTAATCATCTTAATCACTATAGGATAGCAATAGTAAGTAAATTCCACTCCATATTTTATGAAGTTAAGAGAACACTCAGAATCAATAATATTGTCTTAGTTAATCTCAGTTAAGTTCCTAATGGTATGCGATTGAATCATAGCGTAAAAATTTAGTATCAGGACATTTTTTTTTCTAATATTATCACGTAAAATTATTTATATTTATTTATTCATTGTTACAAACTTCAATTTTAATAAAGATAAAGACGAAAAAATTCCAATAATTTGTATGCCAAACAAAATGGAGTGAGGAGCAAATGCGAAGTATCCAAAGTTGACTCTGGAAACATTCAAAAGAGTTTCTTCTCCTTTCTTCCATCGTGCCACGGCGAAGATGAAGATAGCGTGGCTTCTGCTGCTCCTCCTGGTATCAGTGTCCGTTCAAGTTTGGGCCCTGAAATCGCCGTTTCACCCGCGAGACGTACTTCCTCTGCTTCCCAAACAGTTGTCGTGGCCCATCCTCAATCGCCTCCACAGCGCGGTGGATCTCCTCCCCGTCTTCGTCGGCGCCGCCTCTTCTCCGGACGACAATCTCAAGTGGAAAGGTGCATGCTTCTACGAGAACAAAGCCTGGATGGTGTTTCACAACAAGAGCGGCACTCAATTTGGCGGTGGAACCCTTCACCTAAAGGTCGCTTCCTTCTCAAGTGTTGGAAATCTAGGTCACTTTTTTTTGTTGAAAAAAAAATCAAATTTTATGATAAGTCATTCTTGTTGTAATGAACTTTATTTTATAGTACTAATCGGTGAAGGACTAGATCAACATCGTTTGGTGAAATCTTTATACCGAGTGGTTAACGGAAACTGGTCATATTCATGACATATTTCGTAGTAGTTTTTTTTACTTTAAAAAAATTGCTTAGGGAGTAGGTGTGATTAAGACTTAAGAGTATTTTCTTAAATATTGGAATGCCATAGATTATGTTTTGTGATTGAGTTGTAATTTGGTGGATTTTGGTTGGACGTGTTGTCATTTAAAAGGTTCAGAAATCTGCCTTTGGCGGTCACCTAGCTTGTATTACATTATTATAGGAGATTAAGTTAAGTGGATTTAATGTCGCTCGGTATTTTGTATTAGTCATTGGAAAATGTTTGATGAACACCCAAGAACCTATTCATTACCTAGAGAGAGAGAGAAAAAACATAGGCATGATAGGGTTCATGATGTGATAGGAAGAGAGAAATAAAGACAAATGAGAGGTGTCGATGGGGTGTTTAAAATAAATGGTGGTTCATGTATCATTTCTCTTAGTCATTAGAGTAGTGAAACTCTTACACCCCATTTTTGGGTGTATGGGTGGAAGGAAGAGAGAAAGAGATTGAAAAACTAAAGAGAGAGAGAGAGAAACTGATGGATATGACAAATGATGCAATGGAAAATAAAAAGAGAAATAGGAAGAAAAATAGGATAGAAGTGAGATGGAAGAGAAGTTGGGTGTATGTTTAGTATTTTCCTAGTCATTATTAGTCTATGCAGTTCTATAATTGTATTTTTTTTCCTCCCTCTCTCTCTCTCTGTGCATGTATGGATTTGGGATTCAGCGGAAACTGATTGATTATTATCTATGTGCTTATCTAGGTTAGCAATGCTCACAGTTGGACATGCATGGATCTTTATATTTTTGCCACCCCTTATCGTGTAACATGGGATTATTATTTCCTGGCCCGGGAGCATACGCTTGAGATCAAAGAGTGGGAAGGGAAAGCTGAGTACGAGTATGTAAGTGACCATCTTTCTTCTGTACACTGTCACTAAGTAGAGAGGCTGTCAATACTTGAAACACACATTTTTGTTTTGGAGATCCTTACCCTCTTTGCAATCAGGTAAAAAACCATGGGTTATCAATTTTCCTCTTGCAAGCTGGGATGTTGGGGACCCTTCAAGCACTTTGGGAGGTCTTCCCTCTATTTACAAATACTGGATGGGGGGAGAACTCCAATATTAAGTTTTTGGAGAAACATATGGGAGCTTCTTTTGAAGTGCGCCCTCAGCCTTGGGTTACAAATGTCAGTGCTGATGACATTCATTCTGGAGATTTCCTTGCCGTTTCGAAAATTCGAGGTCGGTGGGGTGCTTTTGAGACTCTAGAGAAGTGGGTTAGTGGAGCTTATGCTGGCCACACTGCTGTTTGTCTAAGGGACTCCAGTGGGAAGCTTTGGGTTGGAGAGTCAGGACATGAAAATGAAAAGGTAAAATATTTAAGTTCCATTATATCTATTGGTTCTGTGCAAGATTTATTATATTTCATAGGACCGTTATCAGTATCATACAATTCACGATACGAAGACATACAATTCAATTCGAGCAGTTGGTGACTCAAATCCTTGAGTGAATCATTTTGGTGCTTGAATCACCCCACGAATAGCAGGAATCACATAGGAATTGTAGGTTGCACATGAATCATGTGATTTTGGTGCAAGCGGCCACACACCAAAGTGGTTTGGGTCATGCAGGACCCGGTTTTGAAGAACCCTAAAATTGATATTCCCACCCCCCTCCCCCTGAAAAATTAGTGAAAATGAGAGGGAATTGGCCAATTCTTTCCCTCTAATCAATCACAGGGCAGCTCATTGTCTCCTTTTTTCTACTCATTCTTCTTGTCTTCTACTCTTCTTTACCTCTTCCAACCTACCCTGCAAGCTTGGTGGTCCCCTCCTATTTAGGGTGGTCATACGAATTTGAGCAGCTACTGGTTTTTTGTCCTTATGGCTATTAAGATTTGGTGATTTTTTTTTTTTGGTTTTGAAGCTTATATGTCACTTTGTTAGCCATTTGACATCAAAATGCTAATACACACACACACATGTATGTTTTGACTTTTGATATGTTTATTTATGTTAAAATGCTCCTAGATTTATGTTTTATAATGAATTTGTGCTTTTATGTCCTATTTAGTTGTATATGTTATGTTTTATTATTAATCGTACAGTTCAATTTGCAATTTGGAAAATAGGCCTTTCGATTAATGATTTGAAAGTCAATTTAACTACCATGTTCATAGTAATTTCTTGATAATTTCGTTAATATTTTATATTTTCTTCCTTAAAAAAATTAGCATTTTTAGAATCCTATGCAATGCTAAGGTTTTGATATAGTTTATGAAGAATTGTTTTAAGTTCCTTAAGTTTACCATTTATCATCAGAATAGCAAGATTATGCTCTCAGTTTCAGTTTGAAATTGTGATAAAAAATTAGTGAATGGTATTTATCATGTTAACATACATAGATTTTCTTTTATGACAAATAATTCAACATGGTAGTTTGATTGTTTGAGAAATGATGGTAAATGTATAGTGGTTTGTCAACTCTGCAGCGGCATTTGGGGTCAAGTTGCTGGCATTTTATTTTCTTCCTCACCTTTTGTTTGCAGGGAGAAGATATAATTGCTGTGATACCATGGGAAGAGTGGTGGGACTTTGAACTGAATAATGATGATTCCAATCCCCATATTGCTCTGCTTCCATTGCACCCTGCTTTGCGTGCCAGGTTTAATGAGACTGCTGCATGGGAGTATGCACTGAGCATGGCAGGAAAACCATATGGTTACCATAACATGATCTTCAGTTGGATAGACACTTTAAATGAAAACTATCCACCCCCCTTGGATGCTAATGTGGTATTAATTTAATCAGTTGTTCTGCTTGAATTTCAATACATCTCTGTTAACATTAGATTCAACTATCTTGAGTTTTTGCACTTTTATGCCATGCTTGAGCATTTTTTACCTACAATTTTCTATAAATTGTATGAATTGTTTCAAACAGAGAATTAAATAAACCATGATTTTGATCTTGCAAAAATTCATTATGAGCTTTCTACGTAAGTTGTTTGAATAGTATAAAATTTTGCTTGAATTACAGTACCATAAGCTGGTATATGTAGACTTTGTCTGTCTGCTTCCCAGGAAGGGCACTGCTATAGAAGAAAATGTTCTTTCACAAAAAAAATAAAAGAAGTGATGAATAAGTTCACAGAATGTGGTATCTGTTATTGATTGTGTGTTGTCTCTATCTTCTGCCCTTTCCGTCTTTTTTATGTTTTAGCCACATGCTACATAGCTTAATGCTTTATGAACGAGTCTTTTTGAGCATTTACTTTGTTGCTCTGCAGGTTGCTTGCGTTATGACAATTTGGAGTCAACTTCAACCTGAATATGCAGCAAATATGTGGAATGAAGCCTTGAACAAACGACTTGGAACTAAAGTATGCGGCAATCTTGTTTCTTGCTCTAATACAGTTATACACACATACACACACACTTGAAAAAGGAGAAATAATTATTTCTGGATCAGAAAATGTATTATAATTAATGCTGCAATTTCTCAAATGTGGAAACTAGGAATTTAAATATTACACACAGCTACACGAATAATTCACATGTTACAAGTATATAGCAATGTCATCAATGTGGGACTACAACACTCCCCCTCAAGTCGGTGAATGGATGTCTACACACATATGTATATGATACTAAACATTTTGGGCTTATGATAGTAAATTGAATCAATGTCTTCAATTGTCTAGCATAAGTCATAAGATGCCTGTGATGTGATCTATATTGCATAGATTAGTAAGCTATCAGAAATTGCACAGATGGGGAGTCTCTTTCTTTTATAACTGCCTTATGATAATATAGAATTCCACATTAGTGAAAAAAGTGAACCATGTAGCCTTTTTGTGTTTCTACAGGGACTTGACCTTTCAGAAGTTTTAGTAGAAGTTGAAAAGCGTGGATCATCTTTTGATGAACTACTGACAATTCCCGAACAGGATGATTGGATCTACAGTGATGGAAAGTCGACTTCTTGCATTGCTTTTATACTTGAGATGTACAAGGAGGCAGGGCTGTTTGATCCGGTTGCTAGTTCTGTTCAAGTGACAGAGTTTACGGTGAGTTTCCAGGGATGTTTGGTCTTTTGGATTGCTTGCAATATTTTAGTGATTTTTGAATTTCATCCTACACAATTTATACGAATGATTGAGCATATATAATTTCTTATCATGGTTTTACAGATTTCTATAAAAATCCTCTTCCTCCCTCCCCTCCAACCAAACACTATATAAGTAAATTTGTAAGTTAATATAGGTTGTTGAGCAGGATTGATATCAGTTCACCATATATATTAATTTAGTGATTTTAGAAATCACAACATATGGACTTATTTTTGTGCAATAAATGCAGATAAAAGATGCTTACATCCTAAATTTTTTTGAGAACAATTCTACTCGCTTGCCAAAATGGTGCAATGATGGAGACACGGTGAAGCTTCCTTATTGTCAAATTAAAGGCAAGTATCGAATGGATTTACCTGGATACAACACCATGCAACCATATCCTCATATGAATGAAAGATGTCCATCTCTTCCTCCAAAGTACTCCAGACCCCAGAATTGCTAGCAGTCTTCAATTTTTTTCCTCCAATCGGAGGGCTGATTGCGTGTGACCAGATTTTTTGGTCTTCTAGATTTGGATTGCTTAGGAGATTCCAAATGAATTATTGTTTGTATCCATTTAATTTTAAAAAATTATTCAAACAATTAGATATTTTGCATATATTTATTCTTACAACTTATATTAGACATTCATGTAATTTGGATTATCTATGTAGCCAGACTCAACATACTGTAAATATAAGGAACTTGAATATATGTAGCTCATGCAAAATTAACTTGAATAAGTGTCATGTAAAATATTTTGTAAGTCTTGCATATTTTTTTCTCTAAAATGGGTTTGGCAACTTTGAAGTGAGAACTTCAAAATTCTACTGAAATTGTGAAAGTAGCAATTTCGTTGTTTACACCAATTCAGCACACTAGTGTAAAGCTTGTTACAGTGTTGCCTGCTTTACCCGTTTACAGAACATAAGACATCTGCAGATAGATTAACTAGCAGCGCAATACAAAAATATCATCGGTATAACCATGTGTAACTTGGAATTAAACACGGGTAGCTTTTTTATTTTTTTTAATATATATATAAAGACTAAAGAGAGAATGTTATACATTGGCCGTGTAAAAAAATTCACACTGTTATTTAATTACAATTTATTATATATGATAAGATTATTTATTTTTATTGTAATTACTTTAAAAGTTATATCAATCATGATTTGTAATTAAACGATAGTGTAAAATTATTTTACATTGATTATTTAATTCATAATTTATATAATCATTCAATCACGATTTATGATGGTAAATTTTTTTATTTTTAAAATAATTATTATAAAATAATTCAAATGATGATTTATGATTAAATAACAATATAAAATTATTTTATGCCGTCAATACATAAACATTAAATTATATATATTGCATGGCCATTTCAAGTACACCGTGTTGCACCCTCTTAAAAAATATTTTTGGCATTACATGGGATACACTCCAGGGTATTTGCTATAAGTTTAATTTTAGTAGAAAGACATCTAGTTCGAACATATGGCTTCAATGTAATTTTTTCTCCTACAAAGTAAAAACAATGAATCACTCAAATGATTAATCAAAGTATCAACTGTTGAATTGTTAATTTTTTTTTTTCCAAAAAAGTCGTTTTATCCCCACACACCACCCAAATACATTGGATTAACGTTACAAAAAAATAATCATGTCAATATGTAAATTTTTTATCCATAAATATTAGTTGTTAATTTTTTATTAATAGGGATTAAGAAGTTTGATTCCATCGTGTTTTCTAGGAAAGCTAATAGGTGTGTTTATCATGTTTTCTATGTAGTTTAAGTGCATGCTTGAATTTGTTTCATTTTAGAGAAAAGAGTACTTAATTTCCCCCCAAAAGTCTTCTCAGTATGATTGTAACTATAAGTTATTTTACAGTTTGAACACAAAATAAGCTAATATAGTCGTAAGCTGATCATAAAATTGACTTATTTTTGGTACATTGTATTGATTAGAAGATCAGCAGTTATTGAAATGACCATTAAGAAAGTTTCCTTGGCCAAATCTGAACAAGTAGCCCTTGAGTTGGTACTGGCATTGGATCCCTACTGAAGAAATTGTCTGAACATAGCTTCCAACTGAACCGTGTCACAAGGTAATGAATTGCAACAAGAGTTTCAAGCCTGGAAAACTCATACCCTGGACATATTCTTGCTCCCCCTCCAAATGGAATGAAGCAGTAGGGTGGGACAGATGCTTGGTTTTCAAATCTACTAGGATCAATCTTTGATGGCTCTGGGAAAATGTTTTCGTCCATGTGTGTCATTGCTGTGACCCAGAAAATCTAAAAACATGTAGAAATGTCTTAATCAGTAACATGATTGCATGGAAAGAAGTTCACCAACGATAAACACAGAGTTACCAAGTCATTGGTCTAAGTGGTACTAGGCTCAATTCCCTTAAGTAAGATCTCGAGCCTTGTGGATGAAAAAAACATAATTGGGAGTGGAGATCCCCTAAAGGAGGCCAACCAGGTTTTCCAACGGAGATTAGTCATCATCAAAGCTAATTGATACTCCACTCCAATGTCATGGGTACAAGAAAACACACACCAGAGTTTCACTTACCTGCCACCCTTTGGGTATGAAGTATCCATCATATTCAATATCTGTTGCTGCCTTTCTGAAGCCACCAAAAATAGGAGGAAACATCCTAATAGTTTCCATTGCTACTCTCCAGGTGTACTTCATCTTTGAAAGGTCTTCCCATGTCAGTGCCTCTCCTGAGAGCTTGCCTTTTGCTATCTCTTCCTGTTCTGTAACCACGTACCCAAATGAGTTTAATTTTTATGCGCTATCATGTTATAAAAGTCAACAAATTTACTACATGGTAATCTGTAGTTAGATGATGATGTAAGAACTTTTAGACTATCAATACATATGCTATTTACTCTAACCAAAGAGTTTAATTTTGCGTTGTCAGTGTAAAAAATCATGACACTTGACATGTATAATTCTTTTTCCTATTTTAAATAAAAAGTGTTAAATTAAGAGTGATGACTGCCAAAGGAGTAGGTACTATGGAAGTAACAAAAATTTGTTCTTCCTGCGCTTTCACACACACACTTTGTTGATGCATACCTTGAAGAACTGCTGCATAGATAGCAGGTTCGTTGGCTAAGAGTCGGATGATGAAAGTGATCAGAACAGCCGAAGTGTCATGTCCAGCAACCATGACAAGCTTAATGTTGTGAAAGATTTCCTTCTCGCTCATAACTTGTTTGCCATCTTCATCAACCATGCCTAACAAGAAACTGATCAAGTCTTGGCGTGCAGATGCCGCATTTTGCTTGAGTTCAATCTTCTTCTTTTGCACAATCTCCTTCAAAATGTTCTGGATTCTTGCACTTGCTCTAAGGCTGCGGTTGTAGCGTGTGAAGGGCACGTTAATTGGTACTGACCACATTCCTTGTATCATCTCTTGGAAGGAATCCAGGAATTGATCTCTTTGCTTTCCACGCTCAACACCAAACAGAAGAGAGCAAATTATGTTGAATGTGAGAGTCTTCATCAGGGGCAATACCTACAAGAAAAACAAAAATAAAATAGGAGTGCTCAAATCCAAACCGAAAACCAAACCAAACCATAATCTTTGTGGATTTGCTTGGATGATTTTTTTCTCAAACCGAAAACTTTCTGGCAGTGATAAATAAATCATCACAGAAAAACTATTCAGGGACTAAAATTTACTATTTTATCATGCAGGAACTAAAACTTAAAATGGAAAACAACTGCATGGACCAAGTGAATAGTTTAACCTTGTTTAATGTAACACATATTGGGTTGTAAGTTGTAACAGCATAGTACATACCTTGATCTGCTGTTTCCCCTGCCAATGCATCTCAAGGTGCTTCCTAACTTCTTCATCCATTTTTCCCACATATCTCTTCAAGGATTCTGGCTTCAAGAATGGGACAAGTGCACCTCTGACTCGGCTGTGATCTTCACCAGTCAATTCCAGCAAGTTCCGGTCACCTAGGATCATTTTGATGGACTGTGTTTGCTGGTTAGCAATCGCGTTACCGCCACCGGAGAATATAAACTTATTTGCAGCCTGTCCATGGATTAAAACTGTTGGTTTCCCAAAGAGGCTTAGCTTTGAAATGGGACCATACTTGTTGATTCTCTCTTGAACCCATTTTTCTGCGGTGTTGGCACGCATAGCTCGAAGAAGGCCAAGGCTTTGGCCAACAACAGGTATTCCAAGTGAACCTGGAGGGACCCTTTTGGATGGTTTTCTTTTTCTTCTAAGAAGAAGAAGGATTGGGATGATCAAGAGGAAACTCAACAAAAGAAGGCTCATGCTTCAAGTTTTTTCTTTTTTTCGGGTTCTGGAGATAGCAATGCTCTTATAAGAGTATTTATGTGAGGATTTTGTAAGAAGGCTTGTCCTTTTGCATTGATCTTCTAATTGGAGTGTCCAAATGAATCTCTTGATAGAGGTCGGCTATGTACATTACAAAAACTGCATTAAGAAGTATTATTTCCCAATGATGCCCTAGAAAAGGATCGCATAGATTTACAAATTATTAGTATCGAGATGTGACGTAAAGTGGAATCAAACAAAAACAACAGGGTTGGCTGTTTTGTCTTTGCTGATATTAGCTTATAAAATAGAGTTTACATAACTAATCTTTCAGTCTCCATGAATTATAATAGTTTTATTCGGAGGAAGCAAACAAAATACGGAGATGGGAATCTGCTACTGTAAAATTCCCTTGGGATGAATTCACAGCAGTCAGAGGAGCATCAAAACAGAGCAAATTTCTTTATGAAATATTCAAATGTGATTGGTGTTTTAATTTTCTCTCTTATTCATTAAAACTTTCCCAATCTTAGAAAATAATACAAAGTCTTCTTTTCCTAAGAAAATGATATTAGAGAATAATGAGATAACAAAATAATTAAATGAATAAATAAATATATTAAATGTATATCACTATAATTACTATCCACTTAAAACAAAGAAGTACCAACTAATCGCTGTCAAGACTAGTCTAGAATCATAAGAGAGGTAATCCTCATTGAATCTGAGCACAAACAAGTAACAACTATTCAAAAAGGCTTTGAGAGCATCTCCAGCAGTAGTTTTTAGGTGGGTTCTTAAAGTCTTAAATTGTTTTTAATTGAGTTCATCATTGGAAGAGGAGGAGGATGCAACATGTAAGAATCGTTCTTATTTAAGAATTAATAATTAACAATTAAAAGTCGTTGAGAAAACTTATAAGATCCGTTTTAAAGAAATATAAAATTGTGTGATAACGTCTGAGATCTATTTTAATCCATGTCGTTATTTGAAAATGCTCTTAAAATATGTTTATAAATAAAATTTAGTTTTGTACTCAAATCTCCAAATATATCATTCCTCAAAATGAAAACATACCAAAACCTATTGTCGTGATATACCACAAAGATATCATGTAAAAAAATTTTGAGGAATGGGTAGCACCTTTTACTTCTTAGAAATCTCAAAGTTGTGTGTGGGTGGAGAACAAAATAAAAGGAGCTCAAATGATTTTCTAAAATTTTAAAAGGACAGGTTAAAAAGAATAAAATCAAAGCAAAAATGAAAAAAAATGGAAAGGGGAAGAAAATAAGAGGGAATTGACTAAACTCGGGACGGAAGAAAGAAAGTGGGGAGAGCATGTTCCTCGAGAACTTTCAGACAGAATCATGGCTCTCATGCTTGCTGGTTTCAACATCAAGCCAAGAGACACTGCAAGCATCATGCTGGACCATTAATGATTACAGAAACCTCAGCAGTCATCAGAATCAGACAGTGCTAAAGCTACCCATCATCCAACCACTTGATTAATGCAATTACATTCTATTTACCGGATTTCATGTATATTGGATAAATCAGTTTTAGTACTTCAAGACAGAATAGGCCAACCCAGAAGTTTTCACTTAATGCTTTATTATCCTCTCTGCTGTTTTTACAGTTCTATTCTTAGATTGCTGATTTACATTCAATCATATCCCATTTCCCTGGTATCAGCGAACAATGATTTCAGATTTAAGGCATTTTGTTAATTAGACATTCGTGCATCCCAGTAATCATGGCTTTACTCGTTGCGTGGCTCTTGAATCATAATCTAAAATCTCAATGTCAGTTAAGAATATAAAATATACATATTTATCGCTGGTTATTAAGTAACCTAAGTTTTGGTTTTCCTATATAGAAATCAGAAACCAATCTTAAAAGTTCAGACAAAACAAGCAACACCATCAATTGCAAAGTGACAACTAGCCTTGTACTCCATTTACTGACTAGTCCATGTCCTTAGAATATTTAAATACATGCACCAGCACAACCAGCAGCTATGTACTGAAATACCTCAGTTTACTCACTCTGCTGCTTGTAGTGATACAAACTAAACTAAGGAATTGTCTCATCGTCAATATTTACATAACTTTTGCTAATCCACGAAGTTCTGAGTTTTCGGGCATAGTAAGTGTACTTCTGAGTTCATGTGTCTTCTGATCAACGCAGCGTGAGCTGACCAAAGAGGTTATCCAGATATCATCAGCTTTTACTGGTTCATCATCATCATTCCTATGCCAACTCCAGAAGGCATGAGTGGAGTTTACAATCTTCAGCTCACCATGACCAAAACTGGCTTCACGGAATTCTGACCACTTTGGCTGCGGGTTTATATACCTGTCAACAAATTATGTAAGGATACATCCAGCAACAATGACAGAAAAACAAATTTCAGGCTGCATACATGACGATAAACCTCAATATAGTTTTTTTTCACATAACAAACGATTCAGAGAACAGATTTCTGTGGGATGTTTCTGGCTGTGAAACTTACTTATGAGCTAAGCCTTCTCTGTTTCCTCCATCACCAATAGTTATATGGACAGCACCACAGGGATCCAATCTTCCATTATACAAACGTTTCTGACAATCAGAGAGAGTATTAAAACCCGGTTCCCACTAAATGGTGCTTACAAAGAGGATAAAATGCTAAACCATAAAGACATACTGAACGTTCATAAGCGTGAACATGACCAGCGATAACTAAATCAACACTAGCAGCATAAAGCAACGGCTCCATAGCTGCCATCATATCATCTCCTGCACCTTGATGAGCCTTGTTACTATTATACCATGGCACATGAAATAACACAAGCAGCCAAGGTGTCCTTTTCCTATCCACCTTTGACAGATCTTCCTGTAGATGAGGGATGAGAAAAAAATTTAAGAGTGAAAAAAATGAAGTGGTCCAAACTCCAAAGTAGTTTTCTTTTTAAAATGATAGAGTAGTGTAAAAAAGACAAATTAAAATAATAATAACAAGCATGATTGTGTAGTTTTCCATGATCATGGATTGCATTACACTTATCCAATTATAGAAACTCTTGACCAATAGGTGAAATCAACTAACCTTTAGCCATCTGTATTGTTCAGAGTACACATCATAATCTGCATAGGAGCCAAGCATTATAACGTGAACACCTGCAACTTCAAAAGAATAATAGAGATTTGAAGTTGATCCACTTTCCTCAAATGGCATTTTCCATCTGGAATTATAGGACACAAACTCATCCGTTAACAATAGTATGTTCTCCTCTTCATGGTTTCCCTCAGTTACCATCCATGGCCTTGTACTCGCAAACGGCTCCACAAGTTTCCCAAAATTGTCCCACAGATGCTGCATACAATCAGCATATGAAAGGTCTCCTGGTAGCAGGTAGACATCATATTTACATTGATCAATGTGAGCCAGTGTTGATTTAGTCCAACCAGTTTGACCCAGATCCCCAGCCACAGCAAAAGTAATTGGAAATTGAGCTGGAGGAGTTTTGAGCTCGAACTCGGCACCTTTTCCACCACACCTGTAAAAGTACACAGTATTGTCTTCCAAAGGTCCAATTACAGCGTGATGTATCTTTCCTGAGCTATATAGCAGATAGTTATAAGAGGTGCACTCTCCTTCAGCTATTGAGTCATATCTCCCAGGTAATGTTCCGTATTCTACATATGAAGGTGAATGTTTATCATCGGTTATCCATGTAACTCTCATGTGCTTGTCTCCTGCCAAAGAAATGTGTACCTGGAACAAACATTTGGCATCAAAGAAACTTAAGTTGAATAGTCACCATAAACGAACATGCATAAAGAGGCCGATATGATTGCTTAATAAAACAAGCACGGTTGACTGTTCAGTTCACAGAATATTTGTCCTAGAATTGGCAAATAATTCCTAGTAAGCGAAACAAACTGTTCAAGTTGCAAAATAAGCAGATAATGAGATAAACAATAATCATTGTCTGTGCATAGATACTATAACAAATCACCAACTATCACAAATAAAAAATGTCTTTTGAAGATTTACGACTAGAACCCAGTTCATGAACTATAAACCCAATACAAGAGTGACAGAAAATTATTGGATCAAGTTAGAATTTCATCACCAAAGAAACCTTACAGGGTTATATCTTGAACCCCGGAGACATGCTACCAAAGTCACTGTCTTAATAGTCTTATCAGCGATAATTTCTGATTGATTAATAATATAATTTTTTTTATTCACCATATAAATAATTAAACTCGATAACATGAAACAGAGAATAATTTTGAAAATACAACCCTATATTAAAAAAAAAAAAAGAACCCTCACAACTGAACACCTTAATACAATCAAATACGAAAGAAATCAGGTACTGTAAGATTGATCACGTAGGGAATAAATAGCACAAAAGTATTATATTTATGTATGAATATGAGGAATGAAAGAGAGGTTGGTTGAGCACCTGTTGAGGGTAAGAGGAGTGGGCCTTGGAAATTGAATCCCATGGGATGGTTGTTAAGGTTTTACGAGGAAGAGGTCGAACGTATTCAGAATCAGGCGTGGCAGTGGCAAAAAGAAGCGTTAGAATCAGAACAAGAAGGAGTTTTTGTTGTTTGAGTTCCATAATAACAGTAACAGTAACTGCCTGAGCCTCCGACAACAATGTACTTCCGCTTCAATCTTTCTTTCTATCATCAACCATCCTCATGACGTCACCAAATATGTCGTTGCCTCACTTTTTCCGCTTCGCTTCGTAGATAAAACCCAACCAGGCTTTCATAATTTTACATGTGAATTTTACAAGATTTTTGTTTTTATGATTAAAATTTTGTAGTTTTTTATTTTAATAATTTATAACATATCAATTCAAAAAATTTGAAAATATTTTATAGATTTATAAAATTTTAGAAAACATTCACGATTATAAGAATCAACAAAGAAGATAACAAATAAATGATAAAATTTACATAAAGAAAACTAAAACTAATACAATTTTTTTCAATATTTTAATAGTTAATTGATTCTAGTTCCGTTTAAAAAAATGACTTCCTGTATAATGTTTCTTCATGTATTTATTAAGCCTCAATGCATTAGCATCTTCTTGCTCACACTCTTGAATTTGAATATCAAATTCAAATTTACGGTATTTGTTAACTGATAATACTGAAAATGAAGATTTTTCTATTAACTCAATTGAAAATTCATCTTCATAGTGACATTTTTTGTGAAAAAAGTTATGAATGTTTACATTGTCTTCTAAAAATAGGGGATGAAGATTTATCTATTAATTCAATTGAAAATTCTTTATCGTCATGGTGATATTTGTTGTGAAGAAGAAAATTATGAATGTGTACATTACCTTCGATGAATAGAAAAAGATATTATATGTGATAAAAAGATAGTTTTGACAACCGACAAACAAAAAGTACTAAAAAATGTCAAGAACATAAGTGAAATTATTTAATGAATGTGGTACTTATATTTTTTACTATTTTTTTTATAAAATTCATCCAAAATTCATTCTAAAAAATATTTTATCAGAATTTATATATTTTTTAATATTATAAGATTTTTCATAAATTGAAAAAAATATTAATTAAGATTATAAATAAAAAAAATATTTATTGAAATAATACCTGATAAATAAATAAAATATATCAAAACTTTTCACCAAAGAAAAAACAATGAAAAAAAATTCTTAAAAAAAATAGTATAACACATTTTAAAAAAAACATATATATTAGTATCACCTACCCTCCATAACTCTTAAAAAAATATTACATATTTTTATTCATAATATTCAGCAACAACCGCACTCAAAACTTGAGTTAGATATCAACTCTTCAACATTTTAACACAATTTCTTAAAACAACTAAAAATACACTTAAAATAAAATAGAGAAGTCATGTTGTGATTACGAAACATATATATTAGTAAAATATGGCTCTTCTGATAACACTTTCTTAGGTGCAAATACATAATAGTTAATAATAACCATTAGATTATAATCAAAAATAAAAGATGGTTGAGATTTAAATATTTAAAAATTTAAATTAAAATATAATATAATCATTAAAATTCTAAAAAATACATTAAATAAATAACGTCATAAAATATCTTAATTATTATTAACCATCACCATGACCGTTAGCATCACCGTCATCATCATTGTTGTTGTCACTATCATCATCACTATTATCACTTGTTTGGCCATGATGGTCATCGTCATTATTGTCATCGTCATTGATCGAGAAGGTGGTGACAATCAATGACTGTGGTGATGGTAGTGGCTGCAATGATGGTCATGGTGATGACATCGATAGTGATGAAGGTCGTGGCAACAAAGGTGGTGATGGTGGTGGGTACAAGATGATCATGGTGATGACAACAACAATCTGGGTTAATTGAAATATTTTAGAGAATGACAATTGAGATCCTTATAGATTTATTTGTTGCTTGATTAATCTTGTAGAGATTTTATAATATATTAAATTTTAATTTAATATTTTAATCACACTTATTTATTATTTGAATAAATAGTCACTTTTATCTATAAATGTGTAATTTGCTCACAAATACGTCCCTGAAAGATAAAAATATAAGATTTAACCCCGGAAAGTGTAAAAAGTGCGATAAATATATCCCATCATTAACTTCCGTCCTTCACCGTTAATAAAATAGCTTACGTGGCACAGATGAATGAGTTTGTCACTGAAATGATTACCAACGTAACTATCTCTAATTGTCAGTATAGAGACATGTTTGCCATATAATATTTTTTTAACTTATCATCTTTCCACTTTGTTGATAAATGCATCCTTGAAAGATGAAAATACAAAATTTAGTTCCTAAAAGTGTAAAAAATGCGACAAATATATTCAGACGCTAATAGTAGATTACAACTAATATTTAGTTCCCGAAAGGATAAAAAGTGCAACAAATATATCCAGTAAAACAGTGCAACAAATATATCTAGACGTTAACAAGAGATTGTGACTAAAATTTAGTTCCCAAAAGTATAAAAAGTGCGAAAAATATATCCAAACGTTAACCGTACACTTTCAAGAACTAAATTTTGTATTTTCATTTTTCAGAGACGCATTTGTAGTGGAATGGGAAGACGAAAAGTAAAAAAATATTATATGACAAACATGCCCCTATGCTTACAATTAGGGATAGTCATGTTGACAATCATTTCAGTGTCAAATTCATTCATCTGTGTCACGTAGGTTATTTTATTAACAGTGGCTGATGAAAGTTAACGACACGTATTTTTTACACTTTCGGGGACTAAATTTTGTATTTTCATCTTACATATACACATTTGTCAACGAATTACACATTCAGAGACAAAGATGATTATTTACCCTTTATTATTTTTAATCTTGATCTAATAATCTCACATAAAATAAAAGTATGTGCATTGATGTGAAGTTGTTGAAGTAATAATAAAACTTGTTGATAAATTAAGTTTACAAATCTTTTTAATAATCAAGCAAAACAAATATAAAGCAAAGAGCTTGTTGTATTTAATTTTGTTTCAAATCATGGATAGTAAAAGAAGAATTCGTCTTAGGTGAGGGTCCATGGATTTGTATCTTTTTTTCTTCTCAACCAATCTTCAAACAAATAGATGAAATTTATTGTATTCTTGTTTCACTTTTCATCTTTGCCTTTATCATTTTCACCTGAAACAAATAAAGTTAGGAAACAATGAAAAAAAATAAAAATAGTGAACTATAATGAATATTAGGTGAAACAAAATGGAAGTGTTAGAAAAAAAAAAGTCATTAGTGTTTGCAATACAATAAAAATTAAAAGTTATCAAGTAGTAGAGAAAAAAATGAAAGAGAAAGTGTGACATCGGAATTTTCATTTAGAATATGAATTTAAAGAAAAAAAAAAAGAAAAAAAGGTATAAAAAAAGTCATTACACCAAAACTTACATAATTAAAAAAGTAAAATAATCAAATAAAAAAATGACGGTAAATGGTAGAAGAAAAATTATAAAATAAAACTCAATTAATGAGTTACACCGTTTTGAAATTACTATAATTAAATATTTGTATCCTTAATTAATCAGAATATTTTTAATTAATGTTTATCAATCAATCAATATTCACATTCAATCAATCATCATCATCAATATATTATATAAAACATAATTTTTAATTGTATTTATCAACACACGTGTCAATCACCGATTAAAATATATTTCATTTTTTTATAAGTTTAAAATTTAAGGAATAAAAATATTTTCAATTCTTGTCTATCAATCAATTAATATCAACATTTAATCAATATATATATATATATATATATATATATATATATATATCATTTATATATTATTCTTAACATATTATACATATCATAATAATATTATACTAAGTTGCTAAAAAAACTTTGAAAATATAACAAGTTAATATTATACAGCAAATTAATTCATTAATATTTTAAAAGATAATATCTTACCAGTATTTTCATTTTAATATTCTTAAATAGAATTATATTGTTAAAAATGTATAATATCATTTTTTGACATTTTCAAACAAAATGTTATATAAATTATATGACCAAAAGGTCCAAAACCCATATTAGAGACTAATATTATTTGATGAGCGAAATTCATGATATGAAATGTGTGATCGATTGTCTCAATTCTTTTTAATTGATACGAAATAAACGATTATTGAGAATTTTTTATAATTATGATTAACGTGTTAATTGAGGTAATTAATATTATTTTTAAATTAATCATATTGTTTTAATTTAATTAGGATAATTACAATCAATATATATTATTTCTCTTCAACCATTTTTACATTGTTGTACGCAATGTTCTTTTGTTTACTGATGGGTAAATACAAATAAAATCGATTGCATTTAATAAAAAAAGGGAGTTGCCACATGGTCTAATACCAAGCCCTGGTGTTAGTTTATTATTAATTCGTAATGATTATAGTTATTTTAATTAATTTAATCATTCATTTTTACGAATTAAAAAAGTATTTATTTATTATTCTTCCATTTCAAATTATTGAATATAATTCTAATAGAATCAAGATTTCTCATGTGCGACAAACTATTTGTAAAGTGGTTTGTTTTTCTTCAAGAGTGGTCGTTTTGTTTGAAGAAAAAGTGTACTTAGGCTAATTGAACATCATAGACTAAACTAAAATGTTTGTAATGTCAAATTAATTTTAATAAAATCAATTTTATATTTTGTTAACTATTGTATTTACTAAAATCTAGAGCTCACACATATTAGACTAAATGTGACTAAAATAAACTACTAAATTTAACAACTTGAATAATGAATGATCTTTATTAAGAGGGTAAAAGAAAAGATTTTCAAAATAAAAAATTATGACACTCAAGTAAATAAATACATGAGTTAGAAGAATAATGTATGAAAAAGATAAGAAGAAACATGATACTTATGAGGTGTAAATAATAACCCATAGATAATAATGATTTACAAATAATGTTAAAAATAAAATATAACTGAGAGATTATTATTTATCTATCACATGATAAAGAAATTATAATATATTCAAATAAAAGATGGTAGAGATAAGAGTTAAACTTCTTAGCTCACTTAACACTTGTCTCGAACTGTCACGAACTATTAAGTTACAAACTTTAAGTAATAAAAAGTATTATCCAAACATAATGCATTAGAGGTTAATTGAATATGAGAGGCAAAACTAAAATATTGTAACGTCAAATTATTTTTTATAAATTACAGTTATTTATTATTATTCTTTTTAAGTTTTCAATTAATTTTTTAAAATAATAAAAAGTATTACCTCACATACAATGCACATGTACACGTACTAGGTATTATTGTATTAACTTTCAGTTATTTAAGTACGTGTTATTAAATTTATATTTTTTCATTCATTAACTTAATTTTGTTTTTTATTTTTTACATTATTATATTAATGATCTTCATAAAAGCGATAATAATGAAATAATCTGTCTTTTTTTTTTTAGTAAAAACAATTTATTATAATTTTCATTTGAATTTTGTTAAGTGGGTTGATTTGTTTAAACAAACAACACAACAACAAAAAAAATTGTTTAAAACTAATCACATCCAATTATCTTTTGTTATTTCTAATTAGTAAATAAGTTATATATTATAAACATGTGAATTAATTTTTTAATAGTATAAAAAATTAATACAATTTTTTTTGTATAATCTAAAAAAATTTCCCTCTAAATTTACTCATGCAATCCTGTGCATCACGGATAGTATCTAGTATATATATCATTTATTTCTGTTTTATCTTCTTTCAATCAACACAGGATAGTATTTACATCATTTGATTTTAATTATATTTAAAAATGAAATACTGCAATTAAATATAATAACATTATAAATAAACTAGTCGAAAAACAACGCTCAATGCATTATGTCTTAATTTTTTTTTTGAATTAGATGTAATTATAATAACGATCATGCTGAAATATTATTAGATTATAATTATTTATGATCGAGTGATTTTTAAAAATAATTAATAGATAAATTATAAATAATATATATATATATATATATATATATATAATAAAGTAATTATTTTTATTAATAGTTATAAATAAATTATAGACACAAGAACAAATAAAAAAATACAAAATTATTTTTTCATTTAGATAAAAATGATAGTTATAGGGGACAAGTATTGCATTATTTATATTGGCTTTATGAGAGAGAGAGAGGAACGACGTCGCTTGGGAAGGGAACATTGGCGGTTGAAAACACATAAGCCCTAAACCCTACGAGCAGCTCAGCGCGAAAGCCGTAAATCAATATAACACCTCGTTCTCTCACAGTCTTCGCTTTTAAGTTCTTCTGCAGAGAAGAAGAAGAAAAGCATAAGCAGAAGAACCAAAACTGAAACCAAAATCGTTGAACCTTCGTTTTGGTGCGAAACCCCAGCAATGGCGTCCTCCATAGCCTCGCAGTTAGAAGCTATCAGATCCTTCGCCAAAACCGATTCTGATCCTCTCAAGAGGCCATACACTCGCCCTTCCATCTTGTACGATCCCAAAAAAGCCGCTGACATCAGCACCGAAACTATTTTCACCGAAGCTCTTCGAGGTCTATCTTCTCAACTTTTTACTTTCGCTCTTTTCAACATAGTACTGCAACTAAGCAATTCAGTTAACCGAATTAAGTTTCGCAGTGATTATCATGGAGCATTATGAAGTGTGTTGCTACTTTATATTCTATTTTTGTATTATTTTTTCTTTTCTTATGTGATGCAACATTCCAGGCTTAGAGATTCTTATTGGCATGGATGAGCGGTTCAGGAACTATAAGAACGATTTGTTTAGCCACAGAAGTATAGAGTTGGATAGAGAGTTAATGGGAATAGAACAGAACAATCAACTTAATGTCTCCATTGCTTCATACTTGAGACTACTTTCTGGATACTTTCTTCATACCTCTGCTCTTCAAACGCTCGAGTACTTGATACGTAGACACAAGTGAGCTGTTTATTTGATTTCAATAATTCAACAATGTTGTTTTCTTCCTAGGGGTGTTGTGTTGATAATCACATTTTGGCTCTGCCTCTTTTACCTTTTTTTGTGATTTTTGATGGGGTTTGTTTTGAGTTTCAGGATTCATGTATACAACAATGAGGATTTGATTTTGTGTACTTTGCCGTACCACGACGAGCCCGAATTTGTTCGAATAGTACAGATACTCGATACAAGGTTAGAAAGATATTATTACATGTTTTTGGTTTGGTTGTGATGTAGATTGTAGACTACTATTGATTGGAGAGGCTTCTGATATTTCTGTTAATATAAAGGAATACTAAATGGGGATTTCTTGATGGTGTGAAAGCCTCTGGTGCACGGCTACCTAGAATGGTCATAGTGCAGCAGTGCATCCGTGATAAGGGCATATTAGATGCTCTATGTAACTATGTGAGTAATTGTTTTGTGTTTAGTTGTGAATTTGGAAGTTCTCTAGTGGAATCAAATAATTAGGTGGCTAAGGATTTGGTTACAGGCATCTCCATCAAAAAAGTCTCGACCTTCAATGCCTGCAATTCGCTTTTGTACTGCTGTTTTCGTTGAAGTTTTGGGTACTGTTGTGACTGTTGATGATGATCTCGTAAAGAGGATACTTCCTTTTGTGAGTCTTCAGCCTGGCATTAAGGGGGTTTCAGATCACAAGGTTAGCTTCCTAGGAAATTATTTTCCATGTGTTAAAATTTAAAACTGATTATAGTTGGACATCATACTGTAAAATTTTTGTGATTACCTTATCATTAGTAGGTGATGTAATTGCATTCAAATGGTACGCTGTGTGAAATGAATTTTCTCTTTTGCTCTACAATATCTGCTAGTGCAATATTATTCATCACAAATAGGACAAGTAATGCTGCATTTTTATGTTGTACAAGTTGGCCTAAAACCATTTTGTTAACAAATGTTATTCACTGTTGCTATGTTTATTGTGTTAAGCTAGTTTCTACTTTCTTTATAATTTGTTTCCATAAATGTAGAATATGCTCGGACTAGCTCATGTCATAATGTATGTTTTGTTCAAGCAATTGATTGCTTTATTTTGCATCTGATCCTCTGCAAAGAAGAGAATATGGTAACATCATACAAGAATATAGTAGCTTACCCTGCCTAGTTGGAGTAAGCTTGGATATTGCTGTTTTGTTATAACTTGAGTATTCTTTTTTCTTTATTGGGCAAGTAGACTTTTTATTTGTGAAAAATGAGTTGGCTTTAATCTTTCCAGTCATGAATTTTCCTTTTTTCATGGTTAGGCTGTGATACAGATTGAGTGCTAAATTGTTTTCGATATCCCTTATTTTTTCGTTAAAATCAGAAATACAAGTAGTTCACCAATATAAAAGATCCCTCCAGTTGCTCTCCATATTTGTAATTGTGATGGAGACTCCCTTAAAATAAACCCACACTGAGCACCTAACAAAGACCATAACCATCTGTTTCTATAACACTCAAGTTGAGGGAAATATATGTTAGTATGACCTTACTTTTGGTGCTTATTTGATCTGTTGAAATATGGGGTTTTAGGTATAGAGGGAAGTAAAGAAGAGAATAGAAACTTTGAATGATATTCTACTGATTATTACGATGAATTGCAATGTCATGGATGGTATATTCATGAAATAGGAAGTACTAACCCTTATTTATGTTAATCATAGAGCAATCCTGAGAGATAATGGAAGTATAGGGAAACTAATCCTAAAACATAATCTAAGATAGGATATGATAAAATATTTTCACATATTATGTATATTCATGTATTTGAGATATGTTTCTTGCCACCCTCTCCTGCTTTTTTTTTGGTCAAATTGTCCTGATTTATAATTAGCACCTGGAAGCTCACTTTTTTTTGCTTTTTTTTTTTGTTTTCTATTATGCAGGCTGGTTCTTTGATGATCATTGGCTTGCTTGGAAACAAAACTGCATTAGCTCCTAAACTTTTGAATAGTTTGATACGTTTGGTTGCTGAGGTTGCTCGTCAGGAGGCTACAGAGTTGACAGATCTCCATTGGTTTCGATTGTCCCTTATTACCTTAATTAGTCTTGTTCAGGTACTAGTGTAATCCTGTGTGCTTGTGTATAGTTTAAATGGAGGTATTAATCCTTTTTTTTTTTGGGGGGGGGGGGGGGGAGGGGGTTAAATGGTATTTCATCCAATTTCCTTTCATTGTGAAATATCTATTTGACTATTTCTGAATCTGGTTATATTTTCATTATAATTTGTTCTGTTGGAATTTTTTTAGTCTCAAAATGTTGAAATACTCCCAATGAAGGCCTTGGAGATATTAAAGGAAATAAGGTATTCTTCCTCGAACTGCTCAACTTATGCATAATCACTGTGCTTTGACTGTTGTCATTTCTGTACCTATATTTATGATTTATTAAATTCCTTTTTCTATATAGGGACCTGGCAGGGGTTTTATTAGAATTATCTGAGGAGTTCAATATTGAAAAGTTTCTCCTTGTGCTTTTGGACTCCCTGATTGACTGCAGGTGTGCTTTCTATGATTGTCTTTCAGGAGATATATGCTTTAAGTCATATCTTATAGAAGCTTGCGTTTTGTGCTGATTATAACAATAACACATTTGCAGTTCTTCTGATGAATACTGTCAGCGGACTTTGCTATCCTTAATAGAAAAAGTCCCCATAAATGGTCTTGTTTATCATGTGGTCACCAAGATCCTTTCAACTTGTGTGAAATTATCACAAAAAGTTAGCGACTCAACTTCTTCCGTGTCAGGTGTGTATTCTGATTCTGATTTGTAGAAAGGTGATCACTATTCTGTACAACAAATTATATATCCTGGTGTGCTTCATTGTTCATATGGTTTGATCTAATAATTCATACCAAGAGTGAATCAATAAATTTCTAAAGAAAATAATATTTAATGAAAATCTCATTTGGTGATTGAGAAATCACATCTAAACTTCTGTAAAAAAATTGTTTGCATACCTGTGTGAAAATGTTCTTCTGAATTCTGAAAGCAATGACCATGGATGCATTTTAAGTTATTGGGAAATTTCTTTCACCATGAAGTTTGATCGTACTTTGTGTTCGTATTAGCTTATTTTAGAGGCGGAGAAATTTTTTTGGCAGCTTATCGGGAAATTATTCCCCCAACACCGAACTTTCCAACATATAATGCAATAGATGCATGATATTAAAAGTGGTCTACTTAGAAGTGATTTGTTTTCTGTATCAATATTACCTAAGTAATAAAATGTTTGTACATCCTGTATAAATAGTTAGAACTGGAGTTTGAAACACCAGAACAAAAGCATTGCATTATACCACAAGTGCTGACACCACTCCATTTCTACAGTATGAAAAGCATTTCTTAATTAAGAGCCAAACTCTCGGATCACACTGGTTACGATGCCTTATTGTCAAAGAATCTTAGTCCATTCTTTAACGGTTTACCCATGTATTGAAACTGGGAAAAGTAAATTGGAATTTGATGTTGAAGTCTAAAGTGTGCCTTCAGGAAGTGAAGTTTTATTTGTTAAGAAACTACTTACTCTTTTTTTCAACTGTAAATAACACTGATAGATTTATAGAGAAACCCAGAGACCAAGAAAGATACATACGAAGACAGGAAATTTTGCATATACTACTGTCCAATACATTTATGATGCTAACAATCCTTGTTGATACCAACACTATTTTGGCTAAGTTTGAGTGTGGAACAGCTTCAAAGCAGTTGAATATGTGATTTAAAACAAATTTGGAGTGTTGTCAACAAACCCACTAATGAACTAGATATCTTCAAATTGTGTATCTCGCTATATGGTTTATGATTTATCCATGTGTATCATGCGTGCATGTGATGTCTTCAATAGTCAGTGTATTTTGTTTTACTTGCTTCAGCTTGGAAATTCAAATTTCTTTTTAAGAAGTCTCATTGATTTCTGTGTAGATTATTATTGTCAGGTTTTGCTCCTGAATAATTTTCTTTTCTTTTCTTATGGTGTTTTTTTTAATCATTTAGCTCCATATGGTATGCCTTTATTATCTTTTCTTACTAGAAATCTACAACTAGTCAGTTATCATTTGTTGCCTAGCTTATTATTCTCATAACTTTGATTTGTCAAATGTTGATTAGCTGGGTGGGCAAAAAAGATTCTGTTTGTCGTCAATACAAAATACCCTTCTGAATTACGAGGTGCAGCTCATCATTTCCTTCAGGTATGCTGATGAATTGTCTGTTTTTTTGTTGTTGTCATGCATTGTCAGATAGTATATAATGGCTTGAGCTTTGAACATGTTCAACAGGATAACAAAGCACGTTCTAAGAAAGATGATTCATTGTATAAGGTTTTATGTAAGATGTTGGATGGGAATTCGGATTCGTCACTTGATATTTCAGACTCAAATGTTTGGTTGGGCCTGTATCATCCAAAGGTATCAACCATTGACCTATTCTTGATTATTAGGTGTATGTAAATGTAAAAGTGTGTCTTCTCCTGTTCAACAGTGATAATTTTTTTTCTTAATTGTTAGAGCTTCACAATTTGTATTTGATATGGTGCTCTAGGCTGATGTTCGACGTGCTACACTGCTTGATTTAAATAATTCCGTTATCCTGAAAGCCAAGGCAGTTGGTTTAGAGGTATATATGCTCTGCTAATCTTCTTGTCCTCCCAAAACCTCATGTTTCCATTAATTTGTATTTTTTGTTTATGACAATGTTTGAAGAACATCCTTGATGTGCTCCTTTTGGTTGGAAAAAGTTGAAACTTCTTGCTTGATGTGGTTTATTTCCTTTATATACCTGTCCTCCCAAAACTGTATGTTTCCTTCAATTTGTATTTTTTGTTTGACACTAGTTAGAGAGCAGCCTTGATGTTTCTCTTTTTGGGTGACAGAAGTATTAAATTTTTGATTGATGTGTTTTATGTTTTGGACACACACACACACACACACACTCAATGAGGGATTGTTTGATATAAGTTACACCCACTCTCACATCATTCAGTAACTTTTTACTGGATAATTTTATCTCGATACCCATTGTTGGATTAAAAGTTCCTATCATATAGATTATAAATACAAAATTTTAGATTAATTCATTTTTTTGATACATCATTCAGATCATCAAAACTAATGTTATATATTCTTCTGAAATATATAAAAATAAAACCTATTCAATTTTATTCTTATTGTTGTTTATATTTTACAAGATTTGACATAAATAATTTTGGGTAATATACATTTATAATTCAATTGTTGGATTGGCAAAGATTACATTTCATAGTGATGTAAGAGTAAGTGTGATTTACAATAGTGTAAATCAATTGCTTGTAATTTCTGATGGTGACGGCATCTTACTTCTCTTTGATTTTATATTTTTATTTTTAGGAAATGGTTGCATTACAAAATTTTGCTGTCAAACTAGTTTTATTTGGAAATAATTGTTGATACATTTAAGTTCCATTTTGAATGATTTAACTGAGGTACATTTGTAATCTAATTTGTTAAGGCCACTGATTCTACACATTGTTGGTGAGGGAGGGTATAATTGATTTTTGTTACGGAACTTCATTTGAAAGAGTATGTGTACAAGGTGGGAGGAGTATATATCCCTCAAAAGCCACCTCAACTTCATTTGAATTGAGCCAGGTAAAAAAGGCTTAGCAAAAAGTGAAGACTATACAACTCAAGATTAAACCTGATATCTTTACAACACTGTCAAAACTCAAAAGGGAAACCCCTCTGTAAACTGAGCCTTGACCCACGATGAACCCAAGGGGACAAATCTGTCCAAAAGAAAGTGTGATGATGGAAAATGCTATAAAAAATTATTGTATCATGCTTCATTGTCAAACACAAACACCAATTGCTAGTAAGAAGTACACAGTACCAATGGTACCATTATTTAGGTAGCACTAATTAGTACTTGGTATGCTATAATTAATTATATTTATAAGCTGTAAATTAATTGATTATCATTGTGGTTTATGCTATTTTTATGCGAAATTATGAGTTGATTTCATGTTGACTTGGGGAAATCTTTATAATATGATCAAAGTTCTTGCTAGGATGTGTTAATGTGTTATTACTGTTTTGCCATATTCATAGTCTTCAACCTTTAACTAACCCCAAAACACATCTTGTTGATCAGAATCTTATAAACATCCAAGAGGACATATTAAGACAGCTTGAGGATAAAGATCTAACAGTTGTTCAAGCAGCTTTACGTGTTGATGGCTTGCCGAATGTAATAGATTCTTCTAAGCTTCTTGATGCACTACAAAAAGTGCTAAGAAGATGCACTGACAAACTGCTGTCAGGTAATTGGTGATATATTAACAATAATTAGGTAGATATCATCTTTATTGTTTGTGTGTTATATTGAAGCACTACATGCAAGCATCAATTTATCCATAAACTGGGACAGGGACTTTGTTCTCTGAATGTATTCTTGATGGATGCTGATTGATTACTGTTAGGGGGTGGCGGGGTTATATGCAGAATACAGATGTGGTCTTATAAATGTCTAAGTTTTCTTAATGTTTTTCCAATGGTTCAAAGTATTCTTATGCTTATATCTTCTGTCTATTTTGGGATTGATTTGCTCTATTGAACTTATATTCTTTCCCTTTTCTCTTTGAAGGGGTGTCTGGTTGTCCATTTTTATGTTTATTTCATCAAAATATGCTTTTACTTTATGTTGATTAGATTCATATAAGCATATAACCTTCGGTTCATACACTTATTCCAGTTGTACTGCTGTTACTGGAGTATATTTGTCCTCTTGTACTTGTCTTTTATTTTAACATTAATATATTTTATCTTTGCTGATAAAAAAAATATTTGTCCTCATTAAGTTACAGCTAGTTATTTCCTGTCTGTCAAGTAAACTTATTCCAGTTCTGATATAGCCATGAATAAGGATGAATTCGGCTTCCTAGAGATGTTTGTATTAGATATTCTTTAAGCAAATGGTCTTTGCTTGGTTCCTTACTAATTGAATAAAAAAAATTATGCTCTTTGTTCACTCTATGTATTATGCGCCATTCTCTTCTTGTAGGTTCAGCTGATAACTATAGTCTAAATGGTGAAGTTGCTGTCACTTGTCTAAAGAATGCCATCTCCTACTTCAGTGATCATACTGATTACTTGAAGAATGTTGCTGCTATGATTTTTCCGTTACTCCTTGTTCTACCACAGGTAATAACTAACTTCATATTTAATATTTTTTTCGGATAGAAAATTAATATATTTTGGTCTTGTACTTATTTAATAGCTTTTATATTTTCCCTTCTCTGGTAATTATCAAATAACCACTTATTTTGCCATGCAGACACAGAGCTTGAATTTAAAGGCTCTGGGACTAGTCAACAAAATAAACTGGCCACTTTATCAGAATATTGTCGTGTCTTCTTTTGGAGAAGGGGTAAATATCTACTTTCAAATTTGTTTTTAATGTACAATTACAGTATGAAGAAGTTTAATTCTGTTGCTCAAAAAGGCAAGTTTGTCAAACTCTAGATCCTATAAAGAATTTGCCAAGGTGAACTGAAGATATGAATCAAGCATAAGGTCCTGTCTCCTTTGGAAAAGCAAAACTTTGAAAATTCAAATGCACATTTTTTACAGATATTATGGTGGGAATAACCCAATTGGAGCATGACGAGTCTAGTATATGAACATGATATGTTACTACTTACTAGTAGTACTTGTGGTGTGGGTTTTCTCAAAGACATTTTTGGTTTGATAGTATTTCTAAATTGTTAATCAGTAATCACAACAACTCATGAATATGTTTATGTCAGATGAAATCGTCAATCATCTTTTACTTTAGTGACTCTTGAAGTAAAATTGCAGACATTGATACCTGGAAGTTTATCTTCAATTAACTTGAAGACTATTGATAACATGGCTAAGAATTTCATGGTCCACCCCAAAGAGCATATTGCTTGGTTTGTTGAAAGCTGCAGTGATTTGGAGTTGTCAAAGACACTCTTCTTTTTTGTTCTTTTGCAGTCTCTTTTGATAAAACCAAAAGGTTTGTTTTCCCCTTCTCTTTAATATTTTTCAGAAATAGTTGATAACTAATACATAAATATCTTATATCGTATAATGACTAAAAAAGTAATGTTTAAACAAATAAGCTAGAAATAAATGTTTGAAGTATATTTTACTTCCCCTAGTTGTACTTTTCTATTCTCTGTATTAGATTTCTTTGTAAAAAAATTACAAAAGATGGGATCAAGGAATGGTAAATATTGACTTTTTTCTTTTGATCAAAGATGAAGACATTTATACACTATTTGAATGTGTATTTCCTATTCTAAAGGCTGAGTGGGAAACATCAGTGACAGCTGGTGATGCCTCATTGGATGAGGTACAAATAATTTACTAGCATATTGGTGCTTTTATTTCATTTTTTTTATACTTTTTTTGTAATGAGAAGCTAATTTTTTACTTCTGTTTTGATTGTTGGGAATTCGGGTTGTTTTGCAGTTCAAGCCTGAAGTGTTAGACTGGGATTGCAGTGCATTCTTTAATGAGCTTTTGTATGTCAAGCTGAGACATCTAAATGTGAAGGTTATGATTTGCATATTTTGGAGGCTAGCACAACTAATATCAGTACTACCTTCTGACATTCTGCTTGTTAGTAATTCCTTTACTATTTGTAATCCTTTTATCAATTGTCTAATGAACCTGCTTTCCTTCTTGGAATTTGTTGTTAGATTCTCACCTTCAACATTTGTTGGATATTAACCTTTTACAAAATGCAGCATGATGATGATAAGTGGGTCAACAAGATAAGGGATCTGTTTGTATTTTTTGCTTCCTCTAAATTGAAGCATACATTCCGCGAACACCTCCATTACTTAGCAGCACAGTGCAGAATATCACCTCCCCGCCTCTTATCTAAGTTTTTCACAGATGAAGGTGCTCTAAACTTATTATATTTTACTTGGCTAATGTTGTGTTCCTTTGGAATTGATATTTACAAATTGTTTTGGTATTCTATAGTTAACATTTTTCGTTCAGAATCAGAAGTCAGATAAAGTTCAATTGGCATATTTTTTGGTTGAATCTTTCATTCTACAGGTGTTACTGCTGCAGTTCAGGTTGAAAGTCTTCAATGCTATGCATTTCTTTGTAGCCTGTCGCAAGATAAATGGCAAATTGAACTTTTAGCTGAATTTCCTTCTGTTCTTGTTCCATTTGCGAGTGATAATCAGGTATGATTCTTTGTTAGCTTTACTCTCTGACGTTGTGTATATTTTTGTCCTTTTCTGCACACCGCCAATTTATAATTGTTGACAAATGGTTTTCTTGGTGGTATATCCTCTATTACTTTTTTTTGCCATTTTCTTTATTTTTGAAAAGATGTTATCGGCTCAAATGATTTCTTTGCATTTTTTTTTAATTTTTCTTCCAGTCTATAAGGGTTGCTGCCATGAGCTGTATTGATTCATTGCGTACATTGTGGTGTCATGTTGAGCGTTCTGGCAAGAAAAATGGTACTCTATTGTCTGAATAATTTGATGTAGCCCTCAATGCCTAATTAATTTTACCTTGTTACTTTATAAATTTCTAAATTGGTAAGAACAGGTAACAATGCAACGTGGATCCATTTTTTGGGTGATGTTTTGGCATTGATGGATCAACAAAAAACATTCATATTGTCCGACAAGAAATTTCTTCCTTCATTGTTTGCATCTGCTTTTCGCTCATCCTGTCCAAACATCTTGGAGCCTCGAAACATCTTGGTACCTCAAGATATAGAAAAAAGGTATTTATGATGTTACTATGACAATTCTCATTTCAATGGCACCAATATTATTACCTTAGAACTATTTGTTATATTCATTGTCTTAGCTGCTGCTTATCAATATGACCATGCTTTCTTGTTCTGTTGATGAAATTAGCTAGATTTTCTTAATGTGGAGAGAAGCATTTGGACAGAGTTTTTCCCCTTTTCTTTTTAAAATCTAAATGATGTTCAGTTGCTGTTGCTGGGAAATAACTGTTCTGTTTCTGTTCATTGTCCCCATTGTCAAAACTCAAAGTTCATAAGGATTGGAGGGATGCATGACACAAATAAAGTCATATAGGGAAGGGGAAAGTAAATTAAGGGTGGGACGAGAAAGAAATGGAAATTTAGGTAGATGGCATATAGGGAGAACTAGGACATTCATTCAATGTGAATATATATATATACATATATATATATATATATATATATATACACAGCTGATAATTAAAATGGTGCTGAACCAATGCATAAACTGTAGGATGGAACCTTAACTTGACAGTTGAATAATCCTATTTTTATTCAAGATGGAAATGCTAATCAATTATATTGCTTATAAATTTTGTAATTATGGGTTTTCACTTGAGAGCTGTTTTGATATGTGTTATTCTATTTCTTTTATTATTATTGTTCTAGAATGGTTGCTTGTTTTCTTCTTGTCCTTATTTATTTCCTCTAGATGAATTCTTCGATAAACATGAAATAAAAAATTATGATAAATTCCAAACTAAGCAATATGACACTTTATTTTGGAGTATTTTATTAAATTGCAGCTTTAGGCTTTGGTGTGCATGTGCATGTGTTTCTGTTATGTATATATGACCAATTGACATTAAGTGTCAAATTTTATATTTCACCAAATCCTATTCCTTGCTTCTCCTTTAATCTAAAAGGCTAGGATTGATTCACTGAACCAATCACTTGACCAACTGTTTTCTCTTCCCACTACATGGGCCTTGCTGTTGTATTTTTTATTGCTTTTTTGCCTTGCTGAGCGCTGACGAGATTGTGATAAGAGTTCTTGGCTGGTGTTTCCTAAGAAGGTTCTAGCCGGCAGGTGAAGTTGCTTTATGTACCATAATACATCCTGGTATAAAGACAAGTCTCTAGTAGAGACTCTCTATAATCAATGATGCCAGCAACCATTAATAAAATGACATTATAAACCAGATCTCATCAGCGTCCCCAAGCGGTCCATCTGTGTCACTGTGACAACTGGGTTTGTGAAGAAGAGAATTGGTCACATAATTGATTTAGTGAATGAATATTAGCATTTAGATTAAAGGATAATGATAGGTAGGATTTGGCGACACATGTACAGTCACATAGACCTTGACATTGTTTCATTTGCTTTACATTAGTGTTTTTGTTTGTTTATTTATTTAGACTTTGTTTAATGTTACATATTGTGTGGCTTACCTTTTTAGAGGAGTTAAAGCTGCTTTGTGTTATTGAGATTGATTGTAGGGATAGAATAGGTTTAGGATTCCATTGTTATTGGTTCTGATACTTATGCTCATTGTTTGATGCATATTTCTGTGAGTCTTATATTGTAACTTTCTCCATCTTACTTTTACCTTTTCATTTTGCTTGTTAGTTTCTGTTTTTTTAAAGAGTGTTCCTTATCTTCATTCATGAAAAATGTTCATTTGATTTAAATTCTGGGATTCTTTATTCCACTTTGTTCCCAAACATATCTTTTCAGGTTTGACCAGCCTACAAAAATAAAAATTCTCGGCTTCATTTTGGGTTCCACTCTTAAATTCTCTAACTACGGGAAGGTTTGATGTCTTGACGCTCTTCTATGTTTCTTTTTATATTTTTAGTTGTGGAGATAGAGATACAGATCAAGGTTTCTTATGTTCAGTTCCAGATTAACAGTGTTATGTGTGGGTTTTTATGCTGTGCTGAGACTATAAGGAAGTAACTTATTTGCTGATGTTGCTTGCAGCTAATGATTTTATCTTTATTCAAAGGAATTGGGAATGCCCTTATGCACATTCCAGAAGTTGGGCCATTGTTGTCCTCTTTTCTGGAGCAGTACTATGATGAGCTCAATAAGTCTTGTCCAAAATTGTCAAACACTGAAACTCAGATAGTGTGCCTTTTGCTGGAGGTATGTGTATTTTGTTTAGTTTTAGCTTATGGAACCTTTATTCTGAGGTTTGGTGTGAACTTGTTCCTCTTCATGTGTAGAGCTGTGTTATGTCATCTCCCTCTGGTGGAAATGATCTTCAAAATCTTTTACTGAAAGCTTTGCGGGTGAGATACTAAGATGTGTGTTTTACCTATGTCATGTTTTGTTATTTTGAATTTACTGACTTAATTCTTGGGAACTTTCAGTTGGGTGCCATGACTTCGGATGACCCTGCCTGTGTAAAGCCTTGCATCACTGTCTTGAACAAACTTAACAGTCAATTCTATATGGAGTTGAAGAATGAAGTAAAGGTCTTATTGGCAGTATATCTATTTATATTCAGAGTTTGTTGTTGTCATTCATGATAATTGATGAGTAGATCTAATGATCTAGATTATCACTAATGTAGCTTCTACTGTGACCTAAACTTATAATTTTTTCTTATGCCTGTCAGGAGGGTTTATTTTGTGAGCTCGTGTTTTTGTGGCATAATGATAATGGTGATGTACAACGTGCAACTAAAGAGGCATTAATGCGCATCGATGTGAGTTCCTTGCTCTTGATCAAATGTTATTACTTATTAACCATGTGTTGTCTCAGTTAGTGTTCCCTTTTTTTTTTATGTATTTTTCTGGTGTGTGCGATTTCTTTAGTGGTTACTTGCAAAGAACTTAATCTTTTGGTATTATTCAATCTGGACCTTTGGGGTTTTCATCCCTTAAAGGTTGTTTAGTTTTTTTTCCCGGGGTGGTGGTGGATCTTGGATCCTTTCCCCCACCTTTGTGGTTTTCATCCCTTCAAAAAGGTTGTTTAGTTTTTTTTCCCGTGGTGGTGGTGGTGGTGGATCTTGGATCCTTTCCCCCTTTACCGTGGTTGATGAGCTCCCTAGTTTTAGCTTTGTGCTCTCTGATTCTGGACGAATCTTGGTCTCTCTCTTCGGCAGTATTCCCATCTATTCCCAGTCAGATCGTGATGGTTTCTGGCTGTTGACATGGCAACCTTCCTCTTGTGTTCAATCCTCTGTTATCTGCTGTCTCCTCTTCGTTGCAGTTCTGTTCCTTCCTTGCTTTTTGTTTGAATCAAACATGTGTTTCATCATTATCTGCTGGGTGTTTAGCTTCAAATTCATCAATTGACAAAATGGATGATGTTATTATTCATCAATTGATAGTAAATTTTTAAAAATGATAAGATAAATGTATTCTTCTAAAAATCCTTAAACAATTAATATGGTAGTGGCCTGAGTTGAAATTTTAAAAATGTAAACTCCATTTTTATCACTGACCATAGCCTTTTGGATTAACTGGTTGTTTTGCACTATGAATGTTATTTGTTATTTATTTTGCATTATGCTTTTCAATGTCCAACCTCACCTAGTGGCATAAGGTTTTGTTGTTGTTTCTTTTCAATGTAGTGGGAGGTTTTTTCCAACTTTTTATTCCACGGAAGGAAAAAAATAAATAAAATTGAGAATAACTGGTGTATATATTGCAATTGCAGATTAGTTTCTCAACTGTTGGCCACATGCTTGATCTTATACTTGCACAGAAGAGTTGTATAAGTAGTTCAGCAGAAGAAAAGATGGTGAAGAAACAAAAATTCATAGGACATCAAGAAGCAGGATATCCTCCTAATGACATATCCAGAAGAGATAATCCAGTCTACATCCTTAGTTCCCTTCTTGATGTTTTGCTACTGAAGAAGGACATAACAAACAGGTGACTTGGTTACTTCTGAATCTGAACTTACATTATGGGTACTGCTAAGATGATTATTTAAAGCATTTAATCGTGCTAAATTCTCAATTTGATTCTTGCAGGCATTTACTTTTAGGGCCCTTATTTAAGCTTCTTAGCAAGGTGTTTTCAGGTGAATGGGTGAATGGTGCCTATTCCCCGGTGAGAAGGTTAAGCCAACCTTCAAGTCCTTCTGAAGCCAACAATTACACAATATATCATATTCAACAGACTCTGTTGATAATCCTGGAGGATATAATTATTTCTCTTAAAAGCATGGCTCCGCTAAATGTATGCTTCCAAGTCATGAAGCCAGAAAATTTATTACGTTGTTAGAAATACTATTAGTACCTTTTCACTAATTTAGCTATTTCCTTATAGTAAGTTCTGTCATTGTTGACAGGAAAAAATAATAAGTGAAATTAACATCAAGCTATTGATAGAGTGTGCCCGGAAATCCCCCGTTGCAGTCACCCGCAACCATGTATTTTCTGTACTTTCTGCTGTTACCAGAGTCTTTCCAGGCGAAGTTTTGGAGCATATGCTTGATATTCTAGAAGTTATTGGACAAGCAGCTGTCACACAGGTTTGTTAATATAGGGTTTCCATGTACTGAACTTCGGGCATTCTTTGGGTAGAATAGCTTATATCCTTTTCTTATGTTTCCATGCTTGTTGGAAAGTTCCACAATTCCTACCTCGTTTACTAGGATGTGCTTTTTATAGTTGTTAAGATGAAATCTAACACGGTATCAAAGCCTACTGCCATTTCTGTCGTTTCCAAGTTTCCTTTGTGCATCACTTGGTCAGCCGGCATCCGTGGAGTGGGAGGGGGTGTTGAAAGTCCTACATCACCAATAGAAGTGCATGCTTAGATTCTTATTAACTCTTGCAACTTAACTTTTAGTTGCAGTGTTTAAGAGAAATTCTTCATAATTCAATTTAGTAAGGACTAATAATTCAGTGTAGTAACTGTGGTGTCATCATTTCTCTTTTATGTGCCTGTAGATTGACAGTCATTCAAAGCATGTTTTTGAGGATCTTATATCTGCAATTGTTCCGTGTTGGCTGGCTAAGACAGATGATGTGGAGAAATTACTAATGGTTGGTTTTTCACAGAAATGATCTTCTGCTGCTTGATAGAAAGAATCTCTTTGCAGTTCAACCTTCTTATGTTTTTTTTTTCCTCCAGATTTTCATGGATATATTGCCTGAAATCGTTGAGCACAGAAGGCTGTCATTTGTGTTATATCTATTAAGGTATTGTTCTACTTCTACATCATGATCTTGCTATTGATACATTAGCCATTGGTTTTTGGTCTGTCTTATAATGATGGCTGTTTTGCAGAACTTTGGGTGAGGGTAAAAGCTTAGCCTCATTGCTTATCCTACTTTTGCGTTCATTAATTTCAAGGAAAGCTGCCTGTTTCCTTAATGTCAAGACACGAGATGATTTAACATTTTATACTGGGGAATGGGAATATAAATTTGCAGTGCAAATTTGTGAACAATATACGAGTATGATTTGGCTTCCTTCTTTAGTCATGCTGCTTGAGCAGAGGGGAAATAGTGATGTTGACCAGGCACTGTTTCTGGAATTGTTTATTGTAATGCAATTTTCCTTGCAAAAGTTGCAAGATCCAGAATTTGTGTTTAAGTTGGAATCAGGAGAAGATACTGCAGTCATTCAGGTATAAATCCACGTCAGATGCATGCTAGATACTTGTATTCCTTTTAATGCCTTTATTCAGTTCTACAAGGCAAAGTCTAGATGTAACTTATATTACGATATTTATGCTGATAAAAAAAAATATTACGATATTTATGAATAGCTTCTATTTTTGCCTGACCCATGCCCAATAATGGCTAACAGATACATACAGTATGTTGTTGAGATGTTGATATCTCATAATTCATAAATTTGGGCATACTATGTTGACACCCAGGGGCTGCAATGTGGTGTCACCACCCGTCCTGCCTTTTTGCAGCCAAGGGACGTGGTGGAAAGCTTTGATACCAATTGATAAGAACCTTGGGAGGACGAAACCACAAAAGTTGTCATTGTACTTAGTTAGAGAGCCCAAGGCCTTTTAAACCTCGCTAGAATTGCATACTTCTAATGTGCGATTCGATTCCCATAGTCTGCAATTGGACCCTACCATTAACATATATCTCCCCTGATTTATTAATTGAAGGAGGTCCGTGTGGGGTAAAAAAAAAAGCAGTATTGGACTTAAGTTTAAGGGGTGTCAATGTAATTTGCCTGACAAAATAGTATGATACACATGATGAAGTTAAATTTCCATCAATCAGAAATTGTGATTTTAAGGTGAGGGACAGATCTTAGGATGATATTGAAGCAGAAGCAGACTTCATTATTGTGAACTGAAATATTCATTGTTTGTAGAATATACATCATATTTGTTTGCCTTTTCTTTGTAGGTTCATGCTTAGATACTGTTTTTGGTTTTAGTGTGATTGCAATGGCATTGGTGTTTCATGCTTATATGTGTGTTAATGTGTGATTGCAATGACACTTGTTTCTTAGATGAACATATTTCTCAGAAATTGGACTTAGGGCCCTAATTCAACCCCACAAAAACTGGCTTGTAAGGTGAGGACTGCCCAAGTTTGATAAGTTCTATTTAACCACATGTCTAGTTGATGTGGGACAAAATCACCATCCCTCGGGTTGCAATTAAGGCAACCCCCAAAGAGGCCACAACTAAGGCTAGGGGTGACCGCAATTTACTGAATTTAGGCGACATTCCGACAATAGTCATAACCAAAACATGAACTGAAATATTCTTTGTAGAATATATGTCATATTTTATTTTTTCTTTGTAGGTTTAATATTGAGATTTTTGGTTTCTTATTGTGATAGCAATGGCATTAGTGTTGCGTGCTTATATTTTTCTGTAATTGTTCTAATCTTTAAATAAGCCTTATAAACTCTTGTTTTTTTTTATGAACATATTCATAATCAAAATAAATGTGATGGCCTCTTCAATTTCAGAGGGCACTAGGTGAGCTTATGGAGCAGGTTGTTTTACTCTTGCAACTTGTAGATGCAAGAAAAAAACAACTGAATTTCCCTGTAATTCTGAGGAGAGAGTTGAAGGAAACTATGCGAGCAGTTGTAAGGAATCTAACAACAGTCATGATACCTGTCATATATTTTAGGAGCATAATTAAATTGCTTCGTCATGCAGACAAGAATGTAGGAAAAAAGGTATGGTTTTCAATGAAGTTACAAAATATGAGATTTTATTAGGATCTTGCATTATTTTGATACAAGGGTAAAGTGGTAAACCACCATTTGTTGGTGTCTTTATCTGCTTTGTAGTATTCTATTAAACATCCTGATTTTCAAGATGTTTACTTAATTTGGTGGGTATACACAATGGTCATTTATTCTTTTATCATATGATGATTATTGAGTTATATTAACATATGTTATGAATACCGTTAGTTGTATATAGACTGTAAATTGTTTAGTTTGTATTGACCACACATCTTGGTAAATTATTTATTTGCCTTTTAATGTGTGTGCATAAGCACATGATAAGAAGCCAAAAATACTAAGGGGGACGATTACTTGCACTTTTATTTCCTGTTTTCATTTTCGGTTTTCACTTTTTAATTACAAAAATACCACCTTGTTTTCAATCTGTTCCCTGTTTTCATGTATTTGTACAGGAAATGCTAAAAGCTTTTTTTTCTCCATTTCCTGTACAAATCTATGAGAATAGGAAACAAATTGAAAACAAGTTGACATTTTTGTAATTAAAGAAAACAGGCAATAGAAGTGCAAGCAAATGCCCCAAGTTTTTAATAGAAAAGAAAGTATTGGTATATCGAAAAACATTAAAGTTTTCCAATGTTTGCACACCATGTGCCCATGTGCACAGAATAGAAATCCACATTTTTTGTGTGGTGTGAAAGCAAGACAGTGAGAAACTGAGTTGATATTTGTATTTCTTGTGCTGCAGGCTCTTGGGCTGTTATGTGAGGTTGCAAGAAATCACAAAAATGTCAGCTTAAAGCTTAAAGGCAATAAAGGTTCAAGGTCAACTCCAAGTTTTCTTTTGCTTCATATGAATGAAACTTCTCAAGAATCACTTAATAAATTGTGTTTAGAAATTATTCGAGTACTTGATGATTCATCAAATACCTCCTTGAAAGTGGCAGCAGTTTCAGCATTAGAAGTTCTAGCTGAAAGATTTCCTTCTAATAATTCCATCTTTAGTCTGTGCCTTGGATCTGTTACAAGACATATTGTGTCTCATAACTTGGCTGTGACTTCTAGCTGCCTCAGAACAACTGCTGCCCTGATCAATGTTCTAGGTCCAAAATCACTGGCAGAACTTCCCAAGATTATGGACAATGTGATGAAGTCATCTCGTCGAGTATTGGCTAGTTTGGATAAGAAACCCGAAACCACCGATGTTTTATCAGCCTCAAATGAATCCCATTTTTATGTTCTCATCACTTTGGAGGCAGTCGTGGACAAGCTTGGTGGATTTTTAAATCCATATCTCACAAATATCATGGAGCTTCTGGTGCTTTATCCTGAATATGTTTCAGGAGTAGATGCAAAAGTGGAGTCTAGAGCTCATGGAGTACGAAAGCTTCTTGCTGAAAAAATTCCTGTAAGGCTTGTTATAATGTAGCATTGTGTAAATGTGGTATGAAATGAAATACCCGTTTTTTTCTTTACCAAACACTTTATTTTTTTACAGGTTCGACTTGCCCTGCCACCTTTGTTAAAATTATACCCAGCTGCCATTGAGGCTGGGGATAAAAGCTTAACAATTGTATTTGATATGTTGGGAACCATAATTGGTACAATGGACAGATCATCTATTGTGGCATTCCATGGAAAGGTATTTGACCTTTGTTTGGTTGCTCTTGATCTGCGCTGTCAAAGTCCTCCTTCAGTTCAAAACATTGATGTAGTGGAAAAAGCTGTGCTTAACACAATGACTGTTCTGACCCTAAAACTTACTGAGAGCATGTTCAAGCCTCTTCTCATAAAGAGTATTGAGTGGGCAGAATCTGAAGTGGATGAAACTGCCTCTAGCGGAAGCATTGATAGGGTCATATCGTTCTATGGCATGGTAAATAAGCTTACAGAGAGCCATCGGTAAGTCAGTATTTTGTTAGCTAGTTATTGTTCGTTTTAGAAAATGGTCTTTGAAATAAGCATGCTTTGAGTTTATTTAAACGACACTTTATTTGTGTTTCTAAATATTTTGTATCAGAAGAAGAGTTTAGCTTTTTGTTTGTATTAAATTATGTATGTATATATTAATGTAGATACGAAAATTGTGTTTTGAACCACTGTAATATGTCAACCACTTGTGACAGTTGAGATTTGTACCATTTGGTCTCAGTATTAAACTGGAAGTTAGTTATCAATGCGATTTCCTTAATTGTCTATGATGTTTACACGAATAAACATAAGAATATAATCAGTTATGATGTTACCTTGTTTACCCAAAATAATGATCAAATCACAGCGGTTTAAGATGGTGCTATATCCTTATTTGTAGGTCATTGTTTGTTCCTTACTTCAAACACTTGCTTGGTAGTTGTGTTCATCATCTTAGTGAAGGTGGAGATGTGAAAGTGTCTAGAGTGAATCAGAAGAAAAAGGCCAGGATTCTGGATGATGGCAATATAAAAGAAATAGGCAGTGTGTCTATCAATGCCTGGCATCTCAGGGCACTAGTCTTGTCATCCTTACATAAGTGTTTCCTGTACGACACTGGGACCTTGAAGTTTCTTGACTCCTCAAATTTTCAGGCAAGTGAATTCTTTACATAATAAGAACTCTCATTTGTTTCATCTATCCGTATACGTTGCCAAAGCTTTTGGATACTGAACTGATGTGTCTGTGAAGTATCGGGCCTTTATAGTTATGAAAATCTAATATAGTTTACATGAGACATAGAAGCATATATAAACATTGAAAAGCGTTGTCCCTTGATGAACCAAAATGGAAACTCTTTATGGATGATCTCAAAAAAGGATTGAGATTGATACTATTCCTATTTGTAGATAATAGGATGTGATTTAAGATGATTTTTTTTAGTAATGTGCAGGCAATATGCTTTTAATTTGAATTTCTAGATTTTTTTTTTTACATATCTAGATTTATATCTTATACCTATCCTATCCTATGTATTTTTAGAATAATTGCATAGTCATTTTAGTACTTTTCATATCTGATATATGCATCGTATTGGCATCAGTATCTATTTTCACCGTTTCGAGTGGTTATGAAAAAATTCTCTAGGAAGACTTTTTTTCCACCTAGTTGAGTGGATTTTTTAAAGGCTGTGCATTAATTGGGAATTTTTCCATTCCATTTAAAAATACTTTGCATGTTTTCTCATTCCATTATTAAGGAATAAAATATTCCCAAATCTTTCAGCTTCCTTCAGCAATATTCTTGCTCATTATATTCCCTCACTGACTGTAATATCTTGTTTGCTGCTTGCTACAGATGTTGTTGAGACCTATTGTTTCACAACTTGTTGTAGATCCACCAGCACTGTTGGATGACAGCATTAATATACCAAGTGTGAAGGAAGTTGATGACCTACTGGTTGTATGCATTGGTCAAATGGCAGTGACTGCTGGATCAGACCTTTTGTGGAAACCTTTGAATCATGAGGTGATTTTACAATTTCTATTCTTTTATACTATTTGTTAATGATTGTGCAAGTAATTTGATACTGACATACTGGTAATCTTGTTTTTCATTGAGTGAATATGACTGGTTCTACTATTCTCCCTATTAGTTTGGGTGCATGGATGCCCCATGACATTTTAACAATAGAAGTAATTATCTATCTAAAGGCCATAATAAAAGTGCAAGTTACAGATAGGGCCCCCGAAAACTTTTAATTTAACAAATGCCTCTCACATGCATACATTCAGGCAGTAGCTGTAGTGCAGCAGCAAGCCAACTGGGCTCCTAGCAATGGCAGCAGGTCCAAATATGGAGTTTCCAACATTAGTCATTCAAACTAGAAAAACGAGCTAATCATTACCAAAACCTTCCTTTGCTAGACCTCCATTTTTTGCGTTGCTAACAACTACCTATCAACATCACCCTAAGCATAGTAAAACCATGTCCTATTTAGGAAAACTTCAACAAGAACTTCTAAGAAGAAAATAAGAAGGTAAAATGGATTGACTTTCTTCCGTAAGTTAAAATTAACTTGTGCACAAGTTAAAATAAGTTTTTGGAGAAGCTAAATGAGAGCTTCTATAAAAGTTGATTTTGACTTATGAGGGAAGCTTAATTCATTTTACACTCTTTTTTTTATTATTCTGTAAGTGCTTATTGAATAGTTTATCCGAAAAGGGTTTCAGTCATAGACTCGACCTTTTCTGATATGTTTATTGGGCTTTACAAGGTTTAATTGTAAACATGCTGCAGCTTTTATGCCATTTTGATCAAACTTTAGTAATCATGTCAATTGACCCTTTGTATCCCTGCGGTTTTGACCTACGGGTGAATTATCTTTAAAGATCTGAACTTGCTCCTGTACTCTTGCATCCCCATTTCATAATATATTAGCTTTGGTCCTTTGTAGTCATCCATGCCTCATTTATGCGGTTGAAGTTTAGCCCATTAGTTCGTTGTTATAGTTTTGGGTATTCAGTAATATGTAAAGCTCTTGAATGCTATATGTTTGTACCCCACACATACTACTATACTAGTATTCCTAAGCAACTGAATATCTTTCTGCCTTCTTTATCCGGTTTTTTTTGCAGGTTTTGATGCAGACACGGAGTGAAAAATTGCGAGCTAAAATATTGGGCCTCAGAATTGTTAAATATTTTGTGGAGAACTTGAAAGAAGAATATCTAGTGTTCATAGCTGAAACAATCCCCTTCCTCGGTGAACTGCTTGAGGATGTGGAGCTTTCAGTTAAATCTCTTGCTCAGGAAATTCTGCAGGAAATGGAATCTCTGAGTGGAGAAAGCCTTCGCCAATACCTATGACGTAGATTAGGAGAGCCGTATTCATGGTTTTGTGACATGAGCAAAGAGCTAGAGATGTGTAATCAAACAAAAAATATAATGGATAGGCCAGTGTAAACTGTGGTTAATCAAGGAAAATTAGCATTTATTTATTCTGATAAAGGTTAAAGTTCAATTTTTCCCGTGCAATTTTTAAACTCAGTCATTTATAGCATAGTGCTTTTGGGGGTACTTGTGATAGTAAGAGAAAAGAAAAAGAAAGATTAAATTGGTTTATTTTTTAAAATATCATTTATACATTCTCCAGAGGAATTTTATCCGAGACTCTTGTACTTCTTATTTTTTGACAAGAATTCTATTTTGTATCTTTCATTTTTAAGCTTTATCATTTCATTATCTTTGAAAACTTTTTTTTTATTAAGTTTTTGACGCATACTAAATGTTTAAGCTTTTATTATTTCATTATTGTATCTCTTCAATGTATATATTTTTTCTTATTTGATATTCTGCCTCATGAATAGTTATCACAGCTTCTTCTTGGTTTGTTGTTAGCTAGTGAGAGAGTGAGGGAGAGTAGTAGTATTAAAAGGGAGATGTTAATCTCAGACATAATCCTTGGACCTTGGTACACACCAAAAAAAAAGAAAAACACGAGACCTCAAGAATTACACAAGATGTAAAAGGAACATAATAAACCTTGAGAATTGAACTGGATATAGTAACAACATCGTTAAGCACACATAAATTCAAGGCTGCTTGCTGATGTCACTATCAGCTGACTACACAGCTCCCAATCTCCCAATGCGTGCATTTTGACACTCTTGACTCTTCCTCGTAGCTGTCATTGGAGCAAGGACTTGGTATATTAATGGCCTTTTCCACAATCCTTTCGATAAATTCATATTGGTACCTACACAAGTACAAGGCCTTTTAACACATTAAGCTTGAGTAATTAATCTTCTCGCTTATATGGATTATCGTACAAAATACAAGACCGCACCAAACCAAACAGCAAACAAAACTCCATGTCTAGGACAAGAACTATACATTTCCTATTTACCATTTATTTGACCATTTCACAGATGGTCAAGAGGGAGGCATATTATTAAGGGATTAATAGTCATTTAATCAGCAACTAGAACTAATAGACATTAATAAACAACAAATTAACTTGATCAGCCAAAATTAATTAAAAGCATTACATACTGATTTTCCCTGAGATGCTCTCCTTCCAAGTTGGCGATTTCAGACAAAGCAGACCTCCATTTATGCACCTTCCCAGAGTCCTTTCCAAATCTTTTCTCCTGGGCAGTCATGGCATCACCATAACTTTTTGTTTGATTGCATACATCGGACTTTTCCACATTGTAAAATATTGGCCAAACCATTTGATTCCTGGTTTTCACGCACTCAATGATCTTGGAAAGTTCATCAAGACACCACGTGGAATACCCATAGTTTTCAGAGAACACTACAATTGAAAGCCTTGATCTTTCAATTGCTCCCATAATCGTAGGTGAAATTTGATTCCCACCCTCCAATCCCTCATCATCCATGAAGACGTAGAATCCCTCCCGGCAAAAGGCTTTATAGAGAAAACCTGTGAAAGAGTGGCGGGTATCTCTTCCCCTAAAACTCAGAAAAACATCATATCGGCGGCGCTGGCGCCTCTTGGCTATATCAACAATCTCTCGGATGAATTCATATTCGTATCCGGACCTATAAAATCAGTGTACAAGTCCCTTTAATTATCAGGCCAACTCAAGCACAACAAAATCAGAACTATACTACACTGAAACAGGAAACAGAACCTTTAATTTTTAAAAATCCACAACACCCCATCCATTTGTATCACTTTCTAAAACGATAATGAGACGAGCAGAGGTTGCAAATAAAATAAGTAACTAAGAACTGGTGCTATGCTAGTAGACAAGACAAGATAACTTTATTAACTAAAAAGTAAATAAAATTTGCAAGCATATTACTTACATACCCATTTTGGTATTCCATAGCAGTCCAACCGTAGACTTCTAGCAAGGCGTCCTTCCATTCATTCACCCTCTCTTTGTAATCTCCAAATCTTTCTTCGAATACACAGAGCGCTTGTTGATCAGGTCCACTAAATATTGCATCCATTATTTCCCCTCGTTCCACTTTGTAAAAGACGGGAAGCAGCAGTTGCTTCTTCCTCTTTATACACCGAACGATGGCCACAAATTCATCAAGATTCCTTGGGGATGATGCGTAGTTTGGAGAGAGAACAACAATTAACAAGTTTGATTCTTTAATTGCTCTTAGAGCAAAGGGTGAAATTTGGTCGCCATTCATGAGTAGTAGCTCATCATGATGATTATCTTCTGTGAAAAAGGTATTGATTCTGTTGCGGCGCAAAGCATTATAGAGATTACCAGCGAAGGTGTAGCGGGTATCTGGGCCAACTAAACACAGAAAAACATCGTACTTGTTGTTGGGTTCATTCGTCATGATGAATCACAAGGCCTTCTCCTCTGCCCTGCCTCGTGTTCTTATTCATTATTCATTTTTCATTAATGCGCATCTCGGTACAAAAAATGCCTCCCTCAGTTAGCTCCCTACGTATAATCTGATTAAAAAAACCCTTGGCTTCTCAGCCGATAAGCTTGACTTGACTTATTTAAATATTCATTTTTTTTAATTTCTAATCAACTTGGATATTAAATATGATTTTAACAGAAGTTTAAACTTTGATTTATCATATTGTCACGAGAGAGAGACTAATAGTCCCTTATGTTAAACTCAACTTTTTTTTTTTTTTCATTTTCAATATGTGAAAAATAAAGTGACAAGAGAAGGGGGGAGACATTGGACATTGAGTGGAGAGGTCAAGTCAATTATTATTATTTTTTAAAAAACTCAATCGAAAGTGAAATAATTACTTTTCTTTTTTTTCTTATTATAATTAGCATGTAAGAAAAAAATATTTAAATATAATTATTATTTTAATTTTTTTCATATAACAATAATTAATTTTTACAATATGAATTAAAAAACAAACAAAAATTAACAATCATAAAATTAATTTTTTTATTTATTAGTTTTTAAAAAGTAAGCTAAGAAGATAACTATAAATAATTATGACAAGTTGGTTGGGTCCAGTGAATAATTGAAGAAAGTAGGTGAAAGCATTTGATTAGGATGGCAAATAAGGGTGGCGGCAGTGGCATCGGCAGCGAGGAGGCCAAGGGGCCCTTCGATGTCTTCTTGTGTTTCAATGAGGCAGAGACACGCCACAGCTTCACAGGTACTCTCTATCACGCTTTACAGAGCGCCAGATTCAAGACTTACATGGAGAATGGCAAGTTGAGACGTGGCGACAAAATCGCAACCGCTATTCTCACTGCAATGGAAGCATCAAGGATTTCAATCGTCGTTTTCTCACCATACTTTGCCTCCTCCACCTGCTGCCTTGATCAACTTGTCCACATCCATCGCTGTATGAATACCAAAAACCAACTCATTTTGCCAATCTTTTACGACGTCGACCAGTCCGATGTAAGAGATCAGCTAAATACATTTGGCCAAGCCATGCTTCAACACCAACATCGTTTCGGAAAGAGCTCCGACAAAGTGCTCCAGTGGAGCTCAGTTTTGTCTCATGTCGCCAACTTGACCGCCTTCTGTTTCTCCAGTACTGGGTATGTACATGTAACTTCCATAATCATTGGGTCTTATGTGGAGGAGATTAGTAATATGGCTATCAATCAGTTTATTTAGAATCTTCTTAATGAGTGTTTGCTAATACATTGATTAACAAACAAACAAAATATTTATTGTGACAAAAAAATTATAAGTAACATAATTTTACACGTTTTAATGAAAATAATTGCTTTTGGTTCCTTAATCATTCATCAACACTAAATAGTATTGATCATTTATTTATAGACAAATCTAGGTATAACATCTTTTAATCAAAAGCAAAATTTCGTCTAGTAACTTATGCCTATTGTTTTTGCGCAAGTCATGCAAACTTCCATTTTAATTGTAACACACCACCAACATTTGTGATATTGTATTAAGTTTTTTCCTTGATTTATATACCTTATTATTTTTTAGAGTGAAAATGCTTTTGGCATCCAAACAACACTATAATGTTTGACAATGAATGAATTTGCTTCGAAGTGGCATTAGAAACTTTGATTGCCTATTCAAAAAACCATCACATTAAAATTTATGGTACAAGTACGAGTCTGATTGGTTTGATGGAGGGAAGATTGTTTAGGTAGGAAGAGGAGAGGAAAAATAAATCTTTTCTTGTTTAGTTCACAAGGGAAGAAGAGAAATTTTAAAATTCAATTTTCCTGTTAATATTAGACTTCAAAATATAAATGAAGATATCTTAGTCAATATAGCTAAAATGTTTTTAAATCCCCTCCCCTGCATTTCCCCATCCAAACACTATGGTAAGCAACATCAGCAAAGTTAAGGTTTCGTTTCAAGTTTCAGTGTAATTTTGTATTTTGTGTCACGATCTTTATATCGTGCAGATTGATTACTCGGTCTTAATTTTGTCATACTAGTAATCAAGAATTCTGATCAAGACTGTACATGAATGCCTGGTACCTTTTTGTAGGGACCAATATGAATATCAATTTGTGGAAGAGATCGTGGATTGGGTCACCAAGACCGTTCCCCGCAATGATGTTTTTCTGAGTTTCTGTGGAAGAGATACTCGGTACTCCTTTACAGGTTTTCTCTACAATGCCTTGAGCCGGAGTGGTTTCAAAACCTACATGAATGATGATGGGGACCAGATTTCACAATCCACTATTGGAAAATCAAGGCTTTCAATCATTGTATTTTCTAAAAATTATGCACATTCCTCGTCGTGTCTTGATGAGCTTTTGGCAATCCTTGAATGCATGAAGATGAAAAACCAACTGGTTTGGCCCATATTTTACAAAGTGGAGCCCAGGGATATAAGGCGTCAAAGAAATAGTTATGGTGAAGCCATGACTGAACATGAAAATATGTTGGGTAAGGACTCTGAGAAGGTACAGAAATGGAGATCAGCTTTGTTTGAAGCCGCAAACTTGAAAGGATGGACCTTTGAAACCGGGTACAACACATACTCTGTATTTTGTTGTGTGCCAATTACTATTTTTTTTATGTATGTAGTAAACAAAAAAAAAGCATTGCGCTTTTGTAGGTATGAATATGAAGTTATTGAAGAAATTGTGGAAAGGGCCATTAAAATTTAAAATGGATTCTATGTACCAACCACGAAGTCCTTGCTCAAGTGTCAACTAGAAATCAACCGATAAAATTCAACTGGCGGTTCTATAAGTAGCAGGAGCTGGTTCACAAATTGACGATAACATGTCTCATTAGGAGGGAATGAATGAAGGATATTCAGAAACTTGATCAGCATGTCATATTTCTCAGCGTAATAAATACGAAACCTTGTCTTCAGCCAGGCTATTGTAGCCACTGCCTATTTCTACACATTTGATCTGACATTTCTATGGATTTCATTGGACGTCTACTAAGGTAGAGAACAAAGACACTATTTTGGTGGTAGATTTTTTCCAGTAAACGATTAAAATTATACTGCGGTAGTGAGTCAAATACGAGGAAGTTGATCAAATAGCAAAATATGCGATACAACATTAAATTATTCTATTTATATAAGAATTGAGTCATATTTTTTGTAGTATAACTATTATAAATATCTCCCAATAATACTAATATCTTCATGTCTGGTACGCACATAAGGATTATCTCATTATGCGCTTAATTCCAAAAAGATTTTTGCGTTTGTTAATATAAATAAAACCAGAAAATTGATGATTCTATATCTCTGTTTCTTGAAAATGATTTGACTGATTAAATTTGAGATCAATTCGCCGCAAAATTCATTGTTCATAAAACCTCCGCAAAAAATTATATTTTTCACGTGTTTTTGTCAAAAAATGTCATATAACTGAATTATGCACGTCCTATGAGTGCATGGAATTTAACAATTTCAAAGCCAGAGCTTCTTGCTCCTCCAAAGTAACCCCGCCAGTACTTGTACGTGCATTTCCTGTGACTTCATTTCTTTCACCCTCGTCAGAGTCACTATCAAAGTATACTTTACTCTTTTTATGCAGTCTATCAACAGTTTCATCTCCTTCTGACCCAGATATATCATCTTGGTCGTCCTCTTCCGCATTCCCAGCCTTCCATTTCATCTTCTGCTTGATTCTTTTTTCTCTAAGCCGCTGACGTTCTATAAGTTTGTCTTCCTTGTCAGCCTTCTTCAAATCATCTCGCATCCTTCTATAGTATTCAGCTTTTTGTTCTGCATCAAGACATAAAGATGATGTGGCAAAAATGTAAAATATAGCCCATGCTTATGAAGTAAGAACATACATGTAAGTAACTACTTCAATGCTCTGAAGACCAAAATGGTATATAGTGATTTGATGAGAATGAGATCTAGCCATGATCAGGTTCTCAAATTCAACAACGATTGCAGAAAATACAAAAGGGTTTTCTAATTGGTAAACAAGTGAGTAGCTATATATTTATTTAACATTTTTAAAACATTTTTTATTATTTTCACAAAACTATGAAAACAAGGAAAGAAATGACATGTATACACATGTATAAGCAACAATTTCACCATTCCAGCTTCAGTTGAAAAGTAAGGGCATACCTGGATCAAGCAACATTTCTTTGCCACTTTGTGTGTCAGCTATCCTGGCTAGTGGAGGAAGTGTGTGGCCTTCATCGTCAAATACAACCCTAGTCCCAAGTGGCCTGTGTACATTAATCTTGAGTTTCTTTTTCTTCAATACACGAGTTGCTGGTCTGCATAGGAAAGAACCAAATTGGTAAGAACAAGAATGGAGGAAGAAATTCAAAGCTCCACATGAATGGCTCCTGCCAAGAAATATAATAGATCCAACTTTATACCCAACACCAAGTTTGAATTTTTTTTTCTATTAGCCACATCATAAGGTGTTGTATTCAAATATCAATTTGCCCCAGCAATTTGAAACTAGAAGACTAGTCTAGCCCCTTTCCATAATCATATATAAAGAAACTAATGCAGTATTATCAGAAAGCAGCCTAATTTTTTTATCAGTACTACTGTAAACATGTATAAGGTAGCATACATTATTTCTTCAATTTCAGATGACTTCACTTCGCCTTCATTTGCAGTATCAGCTAACTGAAGAAGATCATTTTCGGTTTCCTCATCCTTGAAAGCAACTGTGTCTAGCTTCTTCCTTGAAACCTCAAAGATAGTTTCCTTGTCTGAATCCTCTGGTTCAACTAAAATTGATTTTGTTGACACATCTTTAGATTTAATTTTCTGATTTAGAAAACGGATTTTGGGGGTCATTGGTAAACCTAATGATGCTGAATACTCGTCAATAGGTAGTTTCATAACATCAAATATGTCTTTATCCTTTTGGATATGGATGGATCTCAAATATGTGATGAATGCCCTTTGAGCCCGATGCTGCATGTCTGGGTATTTGACCAATAAAGATGCCAACAAGCTAGAAACTGGTTGCAGTAGTTCTTTCCTTGGCTGAATAATCAACAATTGCAAAAGCATGGAAAGCAAATGTCAGACAAACATAAGACTGAAGTGAACCAGATTTTAAAACTGACATCTTGATGTCCAAATGAAAATTGGAATTGCACGCATACAATTAATTTGCAGGGAAATTGTACCTTATTAAAATGCACTGGAACCTTTGCGGCTTTTAACTTTTCAAGCATTTGAATTTCTGAAGGCAACAGAAATAAAACTGACTTTCCATCAGATTTATATCGAGCAGTGCGACCAACTCTATGTATGTAAGAAGCTACATTTTCAGGACAATCCACCTACAAATGCAAGAGAGAAGTGAGACTGAACATAAAAACAAGTTTTTTGCTTCCAACACCCCACACCTCAAAGCCCTAAGACTTGCTCCAAGACAGGAAACCAAAAGCAGGATGAAACTCACCTGAACAACCCAGTCAACTGCCTTATTAAAATCAAGGCCTCTTGCAGCCACATCAGTTGAAAAGAGAACTGAGCGCTTCTCACAAAACTCAGAATATATTGCCATTCTTCTTTCCTGTTTCATCCTCCCATGAAGGCACTTCAATGGTATGCCAGGGTGCAATTTCTTAAATGCTTCAAAGACAAATTTTACCTATTAAGCAGGGATGTGAACGTTATGGAAGATAGTCAAGCTCAAGAGAGGGAATTTGCACCAAAAAACACATCTTAAACATTTTCCCTGCTAACATGAAAGAATTATGGACAAATTCATCCTAAGAATCCTTTAAAAAAATTCTTATTACAATAACCATAACCAGCACAACTGAAAACCATAACTGAAGTTCTATGCATGTGAACTACACCATGTAGTTACAAATACAACAAAACAATTATTTACTTGGCCATTGAATATGAAACTAATGAGACAACTTTCAAGTTTCAATCATAAAATCAAATTACATTCCCTCAAATTGCACAAAAAATCTTGAAAATGATGACTAGCCAGTAGCCATATGCATTGGCTAAGCATCAAAGGGTGCAACTTTTGAAGAAGCATGACAGTAAAATTGTAATAGAAGCCTATAACATGCAATTCCGTTCAACAAGGAAAAGAATTTCTTGAAACAGGAAAGAGAAGTGGAGTTACCTGTTTACAGCTTGAAAGAAAGACAAGTGTTTTGGACTGTAGATGTGTCTTTATGAAACTCCACAACATATCTAACTTCTGTTCCAGGGGAACAATCATCACGATTTGCTTCAACAGAGTAGGAGTGGAAGTCACAGATTCTTCGTGCACACTCAGATACTCTGGATCCTTCAAACTTAGTCTTGCGAGATCTTGAATTGACTTTGTTTGAGTTGCAGAGAAAAGCAAGGTTTGTCTACGCTTTGGTAGTTGGGAAATGATTGCATTTAGTTCCTTCTTGAACCCACTGTCTAGAATCCGATCAGCTTCATCTAGTACCAAAACCTATATCCAGGAAGTCCACCCAACCATCAGCTATATTGACCAAATCTAATGATACATATCTGTTATCTTGTTTGACCCAAATAAACATGTACTTTGGAAGACAAAATTAAAAAATTATGCTTTACAAGGGCTAAAGCATACAAAAATTAAATGGCACCTATACTCTGCTTCAACCACTGTTGCTAAATCACCTATGCACGGAAGCAAATTTTCTGAAGGCTATTAAGGCAGGAAAATCTTGACATACCCAAGTACAATTAAAAACAGACACAAGGAAACAGAGAGTGATATAATAAAACAAAGGACTTAATTGTAGCCATAATTTCAGAGTCAGAATTAGGTTAATCTATCCCATATAAGAAAAAAGGTTATTCTGACCTGCATCTGTGAACAATCAAAGTTGGGAGTTTCATCCATGTGTTGCAGCAGTCTACCTGGCGTGCAAATCAATATGTTGAGCTCATTTACACGTTCTTTCTCCATGTCAACGTCTTTTCGACCACCAATGAGAAGGCCAGCACTAAAATTATGGTGTTTGCCAACAACCTTCAACACATCAAACAGCTGAGCAGCCAATTCTCTCGTAGGAGATATGATGATGCTGCCAACCCCATCTTCAGGTCCCCATCTCTCTCTATGCAACTTCTCCAACACCTATTATCCATAATCCACCATAAATAAATAACAATAAGCACAAATATCACAGTTCAAGATACCATCTATTCATCCACTATATATTAAATCAATGACCTTGCCTAAACATGTGTCAGTTTAGTTTATCTTGGTTTCTCTACTCGTTAGTAAATAGTAAATGCTATGATTATATAGTTATACTATTATCACAATATTTGCATTCAGAATCCACCATAAACAAATAATAATAAGCATAAATATCACAATATTTACGATAGATTTTTTCACTTTTGAGCAAACCTTCGGATTATATTATTATTATTATCACAATATATAATATATTCGTATTAGTTAAAAAATAAATAAGGAACCCTAATCCGAAGTGAATGGAGCTGAGAAATGAAGCACTTACAGGGATAATGAAAGCGAGGGTTTTACCGGAGCCAGTTTTGGCGGCGCCGAGGATGTCGCGGCCACAGAGCGCGTGGGGGAGAGACGCTCTCTGGATGTCGGTCATGACCACGAACTTGGATTCTCGCAGGGCGTCCTTTGTTTTCTTGGAAAGCGGGAATTGCTCGAACCTCGACGCGCCGGCGTAGCGCGAGTAGGTGTCGTCGTCGTCGAGGCGGCCAACGGGGGAGTTTTTGGGGAGAGGCGGAAGCGACATTGGGTTCGAACCGGAATCCGGTGGCTGGAACTGGATCCATGAATTCAAGAGGTTTATCTCTTCCTCCTCTGAAACTCGCTGTTGCTTCCGAAACTCCCTCGATTTCGGTCTTCTCATTGCTCAAGCTTGAAGGCGAAGACGAAGATGAAGATCAAAAGGAACGTTGGGGTTTAGGTTTATGGTTTGTGTGTTGTTGCGGCAGAAAGAGCTTCATTGCAGTGCCTAGACTTGTTGGCGGTTAAAGCTTCATTTGTGAACGACGACAAGCTACGTAATGGGCCGAGTGATGAATCATTGGGCTGGCCCGATTAGTCCATGGCCATTCTTTTTGTACACTCTTTTTTTTAAAAAAAAGTAAAAGTTTAAAACACTAATTTGATTCTGAATGTGTAAAATATTATTATATTAGTTCCTCAAACTAAGAAAATATATTTATATTCATGGCATATAAAAATTATGAAATTAAAAAAAATTGTTTTTAAATAACTATAATATAATATATCACATAACTAAAATATTTAAAATTGATCCAATGATAAAATAACAAAATCGTAATATTATATCACAAACTTTTTCTCTGAACACAAAGTCCCAAACACCCACAACAACGTTTACCAAATTTAGGAATTTATTTTATTTCTTTTTCGGTAAAAAGCTATTCATTAAAAAATAAATGATAAAAAAACAACATTGTCGATCAATCTTGAATAAAGTAGAAAGTGTTGTCCAACGACATGTGGCTCAAAAGCACCTAACCATAATGACTTGAGAAATTCCTAAAATGTCCAAAAGTGTTACAAAAGTCAAAATAGCATAATGCATATACAAAATACATGGACAATCCGATCAACGTAACCTACTCCTTTCATCCAGTTTAATAATAAAATGCAAGCCTCTTTAAAAGACATCTTAACTGGTATTTCCAATTCATAATAAATAAAGTATTTTTCATCTAAAATCTTTAAGAGCTTAATTTTCTTTTGTTGAATTTTAAGAGCTTAATTTATTGATACTACGAAATATTTTTACGTAAACATTCACCAACAGCTTACGCATTAATAAATAACACACAACTAATATGATAAAATAGTTCAATATTATTAAATTGAATTTTCAATATAGATGCATCTATATAAATTTAAACCGCAATTTTTTTGATTAATTTAAGATTTAAATATTTTTTAGTCTTTGTAATTTATTTTTTATTTTAATCCTTACAAATTATATTTTTTTGTTTTTTGTCTTAATAATATTTTAGATAATGTTTTTCCATTAGTCAAAGTGTTTTAAAGACAAAATAAAATAAACATGATTTATAAGAATTAAAAAAATTATACGGACAAAAAAATTGTAAGGATTAAAAAAATATTTAAACCTCAATTTAAAATAGTTTTATCAATTAATTTGCTTGATCGTGTAGATAAACCTTTTGTCAAAATAATTTTGTATAAATAATAATTTCATATAATGTCAAAATTTTCATTTAATTAAAAATCATTTAACATAATTATTACAAAACTTAAAAGTCAATTTATATAATAATTTATATTCTAAAGTAATTTTTATAAAATTAATCATTTTACCATATATCATAATATATACTAGAATCTACAAATATAAAAGTATTTACCATTTTGAGCAAATTCTTTTGAATAAATTAAGAAAAGGCAATGGTGAGAAGCCGCATATAAAAATGTTTACTATTTCGAGCATATTCTCATCAAATTTTTTGAATACATTAAAAGAAGGCAGGCAATGGTGAGAATATACTAGAATCTACAAATATAAAAGTTGTTATCTATGATTTTGATGCAGATTATGAAATATCATCACCTGTCTAGTTGTATATAATGTATCCATATATTCTAAAAAAATTATGAGTATCCATATATTCTAAAGATGTCAATATGGTCATAATCTGCAGAATGCATGAATTTAGTCATCTAGATTTGCTGCAGTCATTTTGGTTATGCTTCATGAATCATAACCCATTATTCTTTTCACTTTTTCATGCAGGGTTTTGTTCATTTAGCACTGCAATCGCGCCTTCCAATTGTTCCAATGGTCCTGACAGGTACTCATCCAGCATGGAGGAAAGGAAGTTTGCATGTTTGACCAGCACCTCTCACTGTCAAGTATCTTCCTCTAAGTACTGAAAATTGGAAGGCTGACAAGATTGATGACTATGTCAAAATGCTGCACAACATGTATGCTGCATTGAAAATTTTCAGGGTCAGAAGACTCAGAACCAATTCTTCTTAGCTGAGGCACATCTTCCATATAGCTTGAGTGAGGTTCTTCTTAAAGGAAGTCTTGTTAACTGCTGCAATATGCATAAATTGGTACCATATAGCTAAATCCTTGCAATAAGCTTAGTTAGCTAACAAGTCTAATCTATTTTCATCCTCTCATATTCTTCCTTGATATTGTAAGTTAACTGCTTTAAATGTCACTTAATTCCTAGATTTACTTTCTTTGGAGGGTCAAACTTTCAAATTGACGAAGTTCTTATCATTTCATTATTTTTTGGTATGATTATTTATTTAGTTAAACGAGTTATAAGATTAATTTAATGATAAATTGAAAAAGAAAGAAAAAGGGGCTCGAACACTTCCCGTTAACATTCTAACAAAATTAATTATTAATATTTACCGATAAAATTAAAAAAACACATGGATCCTGCCAATTCCGGGGGACCAGAAAAGTATGGGGAAAATTTATGTTCATCATCTTCACATATTCACACTCAAACGCTGACCAACCATTCATTGGTCCGTTTTTTTTTTTTGGTACGAAGTTGTTGGTCCTAGTTTGGCTATTTTAAATTCAATCCGGAATTCGTTCTATCTATTTCAAAATACAAATATTTAATTTCATATTTTTAAAAATATGTAAGTATGATCATTATATTTTAGAAAATTCACATGTATGGTTTTATTTTTAATTTTTCTGTTTTATTTCTTACTTTTAAATTAATTAAATTGTTTTTTGATATTACCTTAAATGAATATGTTAGACTTAGGGTTCAATTGGATCAAAAGAAAAGAAATAAAACATAAAAAAAATTAAAATTTTGACTAAAATTGTAATTTTTATAAAATAGGAGGATTATTTTTCAAAATAAAAGAAGTGCATATTTTTAAATTGAAATGAGAGAACTAAAATCACTAAATTTTTAAAATAAGAAGACCAAATGTCTTAATTTTGAAATAAATGGACAAAAATTATTGATTAAACAAAATAAGAGGATCAAAATTACATTTAAGTCAATATTAAATTTACCAAAAAAAAAAAGCATAATATTAAATTCACCAAAAAAACACTCAAGTGGTTGGTGAAATTTGTTAAATTAATTTAATATATTTTACTTGTTCATATTATTATTGTTAGGTAAATTTAATATATTCATTTCATTTTACTTCTTTATTCCTTGCATTTTTATCAGTTTTTACTTATTTATTAATATTATGTTAGGTAAATTTAATATACTTTACCTATTTATATTATTATTGTTTTATTTAACAATAATACAATTTTAATTTAAAAAATAGATAATAAATAAGTAAAATAAAAAATTAAGAGACAAAATTGACAAACAATAATAATTAACCTCTCTATGTTAAGAGACAAAATAGATCAAGTGCTGACGTATAGAATGACAATTTCACTTAATAAAAAAAAAGAACGAATGGCAAATTTCTGTTAAGCTTTTCAAGCGAACCCGAGAGGATTGGCTTTATGATGATGGTGATGATGAAACTGTAGATGCTTGCTCTTCAAAACTGGATGATCTAAAACAGGTTACTTTTGTTTCTCCGATCTCCATGTTTCATACGCCATACTTCTTGTTTACATTATCCATCTTCCAATTGAGTTTCGGTATAAAGACACAGAAGGAAGACCACAAGCTACAAGAGATTTGTTAAGTTGCATTGTAGAGTATCCAATCAATGTCTGCAGATTCTCTTCCACCCCAAGACAAAGAACAGATACAACAATAAATAGGTGAATAGATATAATTGTGGGATGTTGCCCTTAGTATATCAGTTTTGAAGCGTGAAGACAAGCAGAAAACTAATCATCACCACCTTTATCTTTATTGGTTATTAACAAAGGCAATTTTATTATAAAAAAATTAAAAGTTTATACGGATTTTGGAAAATTAAATTCCATTTCTTTTTTTCGGGTGAAAATTCCCAATTTTTTTAATCTGTACACGTATGTCCTAATTTAAGTTTACGCTCACAAATATTGTGTCCTAATTTAAGTTTACATCGTCTGCAAACTTCAGTATTTATTTGGTAAATATGCATTATAACACATCATGAAATGGAACCAATAGACAGAATAAACAGCAACCCAAAAGCCCAAAGAATTCAGACAAAAGCATCTCCTATCCTTAACTCAAGATAGACGAAAGAAAGGTCCTCTCGATGTCTTCATTTACTTAAAATTTGCTATCATTCCTATCGTTCCATTATTATTATCTTTAATCTACAAATAACGGAACAACGCAACAAGCTCGATCATAAGCACAAAGAGAGCCAAGTGGCGAATCAAGAATGAAACGAAGAATCATTGTGGATTCTAATAAAAGAAAAGTGAATCATTATTTCAGGATGGCCCAAGTCATTAGGTCCGTGTGTACTGTACAGAACCACTTACATAAGCTCCCAATATCTACTTGCTACTTGCTAGGATTTTTTTAGCATCAAATCTTCACTAAGCAACAAGGCCTTAATTCAGTTTCCTCATGTGATGCTGCACGCTGGATTCCTAGCTTCCTTGTCCGCATCCAAAACATGAAACCGGAAATTTAGGGCAATTTAACAAAATTGAATTGAACCTATAGGGTATTGCTAGTCATACGATCACAAGTAAATTATGGGACGTGGACCAGGCGGGGAATAAATGTCTTGTCATCAAGTGTTCAGTTTCTCTTCTTGGCATTTGTCGTCTTGGCACCTGTTTTCTTTCTTGATTTCTTGAATCCTGCTCCACTCTCCTGTAAGCATCAAAGGCATTCAGGGCTGCATCACAACCTAAAGGACAACAAAACATCAGAATGAAATGCAAGTAGATGTACCTTCCGATACTGTCTGTAAGCATTGCGGCCTGTCAACTCCTCCCCACTTTTGTTTACATAAACCTGCAGGGGGGAAATAAAGAATTAGGTTCTGATAGATTGATACAGTATGACAAAATAGATAGGTTGGAAAAAGGCTTAAAAGTTTATCTCAATTTTTGTTCTGGTCCTATAATTTCAAAACCACTAGGAATTGATCCCTGCCATTAAGTGTACATTCTGATTTTTGTCCCAACACTAGGGACCATTTCCTAGTGATTTTGAAACTACATAGACTCAAAAAACCAAACCTTTAAAATATAGGAATCATTGCAAGAATGACCAAAACATGAGCAAATCCCAGTAGCATTTTGCTATTCTATAAGATGAGTAAATAACAGCAGAATAACATGAGATTCAAGACAACTATATCAAGATTGAAAGAGTGACTATAAGATGAGTAAATAACAGCAGCATTTGCAATATCAGTAGTCTATGTTCATGGCTGGAAGACAGGTTCAGAGAATAAATTACAATTTGCTGGATCAATTAAAAGCAACAAATTCATATTCTGGATATGAGAAAGTTAACTACAGACATAAAAGCACCTTCACATTGCAATAACAACTTTAAATCTTTAGTTTCTACTGTGACATGTAAAACACTGATGTTTGTAATTGTTGAGTTGTTGCTGTGTCTAGAACATCTAATACAATGACATAGTATGCTACAAAATTAATACATAGGCACTAGGAGCAAAACTTTGAAGTACAAAAGAGATGTTTGTAACATGACTAGTATTAATGTTGTTTTTGGTGTACTGACTAACATTAATATCAAATACAATATAACTATTCATCTTGATGTCAAAAGAATATTGACAAAAACAATGGGAGATTGAGTGTGACTATCTAGTGTTGTATAGTTATATTGGAATGATAGGATCCTGTGCATCAAATCATGGATTCCACACACACAAAAAAAAAAAGCATTAGGTAATGTGATAATTTGAATTTCATTGCATCTATATAAATCTTAAGCAACATACTGTATGGGTTTTTTGCATTTCAATTTTAAACAACAACAAAACAGCTCACGCAACTTCTTATGACCAGCATCTAGCGTGAGAAAAGTAAATAAATTTAACCAGTCAATACTTAATAACATTAAACTTCAAATTTTTAAGAATTTTTCTCATGCCTTTCTCCCTTCTGGTGATGTAAACCAATGACCAGCAGATTGACCACTTGCTTGAACACGCCTTTTGCCCGCATCCTTTGGCAAACTGGTGCAGCTCCTGGGTTCCACCCAGCCCTCAGATGATTGGTTTGAAGGGTTTGATTTGTTTGTTTTATTATTACTTTTTGAGACACTATTCTTAGTGCTATTCCTCTTTGTTGCTTTCTTTCTAGAAGATTTCCCGTGGCTGAATGGAGAAACAAATTTGGGATCCATCCAGCCTCCAGAAGCATCAAAATATCCCTCAACATTCAAATTGCTGGATTTATTTTTTCCCCTTGTTGAGTTGCTAACACGACCATTTTGAACTCCCTGCATGTTTGAAGCTCCTCCATTGCCAAATTGCCTCCTGAATTCAAAATACACTAAAACAATATGAAATACAAAATGACAACCACTTTCTTTTTAAATCATTACCAAAAGATTAAAATAAAATACAAACACGGATTATAACTTACATGTAATCAATGTGTGAGACATTAGGTTGCTGATTCACTGTGTTGATGGTACCTAGTGGATTAAAATTCTGCAGGCGACTGCAAACTAACCGCCGAATTCTCGGATCCTCATGGAAAAAATAACTATGAGCAGGATGAACAGGGTCCGTTGATTCCTGTTGCTGTTGATCCCTCTGGCAGCTAGAGCTAACCCCAGGATTCCTCTCATTAAAACTTTTAGACACATCACCACCACCCACTTCCTTGCAATAGGCAGAACGAAAGTACTCTTCACACATCTCATTGAAGGCCGGAGTTGGGACAGAAACATTCTTCACTGGCGAAAAATCCTTCCATAGATCCTCATCAAGCAATGTTTTCTTATTTTTTTCTAAATTACTGTCAAGGTTAGCTTTGTTGGCAGCACCAACATCAACATCCAAATCATCAGAATCCGAAAGCAATTGAAACCTATTAACATAAACATTCTTGACTGGCGAAAAATCCTTCCACAGATCCTCATTTCCATTCAAATCAACCAAAGTTTTCTTATCTTGTTCCAAATGACTGTTAGGGTTAACTTTATCGGCACCAACATCAACATCAGCATCATCGGAGTCGGAATCAATCAATTGAAACCTTCGGAGAGGACTAGTGTTTAACTTGGGAAACATCAAGCCACTCTTCCGTGTCTCTAACCTAGAAGAAGCCGGAACATCATTGGAAAGTTCCTTTCTTTTCCTATCCCTAGAAGAAGAGTTGCTACACGAATGAGGGGTCAAAACTCCGCTACCATTCAACGAAACTTTCGAACTGCTACACACAGAATGATTCCGATTCCATGCCGACGGAAACGCATGCCCTAATAATATTATGAATAGGGAAAATATTAGTATTATTTAAAATTGAGAAGCAGAGAGAGAGAGAAAGAGGTGAAATATTTGAAGTGTAAGCTAACCTGACCTTGATCGGGATCTTCTTGCGAGGAGAACTCCTCGATGTCGTCGTCGGCGTCGAGGCACGGCGGCGGGAGGTCGCGGCGGAAGCGTTTGAGGAGGGGGCGCGGCGGGTAGGGTCGGGATTCGGGATCGGAGTCAGAGACGTGTAGGTCGGCGGGAGAAGGAGATGGATGGATGGGGGAATGGGGGGGCGTTTCGTCGAGACCTAGGGAAAATGAGGGTACTTCGAAGTTTTCCATGGAAATTGAAAGGAAAATTGAATTGAGGTGCAAGTAACTGTAATGTATATAAGGGAGGGTTTATGGGATTTGAATTTAGGGGGAAATGGAAGGAATTGAAATTCTGATTCGCGGGTGCGCGACTGAACGATCAAGTGTGGCGAACAAGATTCCTCTCTTCAAACTTATCGCGTCTTCAGCTCTTTCTTTTTTTTCTCTTCTGTCCTAACTTCTAAATCCTAACACAGTTTTTTTTTTTTAGTCTGTAAGGTTTTTTTCATATACAATAAGTTTCTTTTCATTCAGATTTTATTGTTTTTGTTGAAAAAAAATGCTATGAACGTAAAAATGCTATATACGTGATAAGAGAGATTATTTTTTTCTTCAATTTTTGTTTAATATTTAACTTATTAATTTATTCAAGATAAAAAGGTATTATATTTATTGTTCTTATAAAAATAGCTACATTTTTATGCTTTTCATATATTAATTTGTTATATCAACTTTTTAAATATTAAATAAAATCAATATGTAAGGATATATTTTTTTTATCCGCTTGAATTAAAAACACCATAAAGACGATTTACAACTCTAAAATTCTACTCAACCAACTAATCTAAACCCTTTTGATGATAAAAGATATGATTATAATTTGAAGAAAAATTAAATTAACACAATTAAAATCTAAATTACCAAATTACACAATCATAATAAAAAAACTAACTAAATATGATAAGTTACAATTTTTCTACATAATTTTTTAGAACCCAAAATACTTTTTTTTATTAAAATAATTTTTTAAAATCACAATCCAATACATCTCTCTAAGAATGCAATTAAATCTTATTTTTTTTCCTCTAAAGATATATCCTTTTAAAAAATCTAATTGGAAAAAAAATCATGTTCAAATTCAAATTATCCTCTTATTCCCACATAAGATTCAAGTAGCATTGTCTTCTATGGAAGATAAACACGAGGATACATGTATTTCAATATCATGATAAAATTTAATAACTTTATAACTAATTGTCATAGAAAAAATTCATTCACACCTATAAAAGTGAAAAAATTCATTGTCATTTACTCACAAATTAACATTCACAAAAATCTTTTATATCCAAAAATTATTTTTATTATTTTCCTCTAAAGGTAGAAAACTTTCATTCCCATGAACATCGTAAAATTAAAACATTACTTACGTTAACCATCACCTCAATTTAAATTATAATCAGCAAACAAAGGAAAAATGCTAATCTCAATTTCATCATTTTTTATACTTTGACAACACTAACTATCATCCTTGCCACCTAAAATACAATCTACAACAAATCCTAAGCGACATACACAATGATAAAATCAAAATTTGGAGTAGATAATGCTATAATCTATATTATATTATATGACGATCTTTTTTCCCTCCACAGTTGTCCTCTGGGTATAATTGATACAAGTACAACACATGCTACATGCTTCTCATAATTTTCTCAAGACCCTACCCAATGAAGTAGGACCTGTAATCACATATTACAAAGCGAGCTATTTCCCAAGAAATCCTAGGTTTTGAGGTATTTGGCACAAGGGAATGAGAAGATTATCTGCTTTTAAAGCTTAATATGAATGCTAATGAAGAACTGAAATAAAAACTAGTATGAGGCAGAAAATGTGCATCTATTAATGACCCCTCATCCCTCCGAGCAGATTTTCCATAAAACAGCATATTTGTACCCTCACAATCCAAAATGAACTGCTTTTCGTCAATCATTTATCAATTATACAGGTTGGAAATCTGTGCATGCCTATGCCCAAAACTAAATCTTCTGTTTAAGAACATGGCGCAACTGAACCTTCTGGCTTTCCATTCTCGCCTCCATAAGTCTGGCTTTCAAACTATTCTTCTGCACAGTGCGAGGAATGCATCCCTTCATGCCTCGATGTGCATGAGGACTTCCTGATTCGGGACTCAACTGGTATAGAAGGTCTTGGGGACTCAGCCCACCTTTACCTGATCCATGATCAGGAGACATGATGCCACCATTAGATAACATTCCATTTGAAAGTCTCCCATTCATTCCCTCCACAGAGATTATCTTGTAATTATCCCCATTGTTTGGGTATGTTGACCTCCAAAGCCTGGTTATGGATGATACCTTCTTTGCTTGCTTAGTTGGTATAGAGCACACTTCACTTATTTCAGTTATTGGTGTCTCCTCACCTGCAGTTTCTTCCCATTCAAGTACACTTCTCCCTGAAACGTTACTCTCTCGATGATTCCTGTTCAAAGATCGGGTACTCCCTTCTGGTGAATAACTCGAGCCTTGATCCTCGACATGGCTCACAGTTTCCCATCCGCTTTCATCTCCTTCTATATCCCCATTATCATCCAAAAATACATCAGAATGCCTCTGAATGCCACCTTTACTTATTGCATTGGCTTCAGGACTCACCATGTGAATATTTGAGGCAAGACTAGCAGGACTATGAGAAACACATGGTTCAATCTCCCTCTCATTTGCTTCCCCAAAATTTGCATCTTCAAAAATGGCAAAAATGTCATCAGAGTTAGGGGGTTCATATGAAAATCCCTTAATGTCTTGAATGTTCATTGCAGCAGCAGCCTGTTGAAGTGACTGTGCCTCTTTCATCTCCATTGTGTTTGGCTCTGCACTTTTTGACCTGATAAAACTTTCCAACTCTGCAACAAGTTTATTCATCTGTGAATACTTCTCTTCAAGAGCAACTTTTGCATCTATCAATTTCATTTGAACTCGTTCTTCACGCCATACTTCTGCCATCTGTAACATCTTCCTCTCCTCTTCCACTTCTTCCCTGAATTTCATAGATTCCCTCTTCAATGCTTCAACTTCAGCCTTGTCTTCTCCAATTTCCTTGGCAAGCTCATCACACACTTCCTCGATCAATTCTCTGGCCTTCCTTTCCTTCTCATAATCCAGCATGTAGCGCTTTGCAGAGAGTTTGACATCTGCTAACTCATTAACCAACCTCGAATTGACAATTTCAATCCTCTGGCGATTTTTCCTTTCTTGATTTAACTCTGCTTTAATGTCATCAATGTATGCACGGATTTTCTCATGCTCTTTGCTTTTCCATTGGGCCCTTTCCTCACTGACTTTCTTCAGGAAATGCTCAAGCTTCTTTTTGGAG